>NC_045546.1:1224148-1277449 GCF_009769535.1 Thamnophis elegans
TCTAGGAGTTAAATTCCAACCATCTTAAAGTTGAATTCTGGGAGTTGAAGTCCGCCCATCTCAAAGTTGCCAAGGTTGAGAAACATCACCCCGTAGATTTCCGACGGACAGCCAACCAGCCTCTTTTGAGAGATCTGTGAAAGATCAGGTAGAGAAACCAGATCCTCCCGCTCTCCGTCCGGAAGGCCACGTTCATAGATGCCTGAGATTCTGCTCTCCTCCAGAGATTCAAGTCCACAAATACCCAGATTCGCCCCCAGCACAACCAAGAACCAAACGGGGACATGGGCGGCATCTGGTTACCCACATCTCTGGAAGGTTCCAGGCATGGAGATGGTGGACCAAGATTTCACTGGCCCTGTGAAGGAGGAGAAAACTTCCTTTCTGACTTTCGGCCAGTTTTTGTTTTTTTAAAATAAATTTTTATTTTTATTACACACAGACAACAATAAAAAAGAAAAAGAAAGGAAAAAAAACAAGAAAAAGAAAAAAAACATTTAAAAAAAGCATCATCACATACAGCATGTCGTTTGGTTATAGATGTTTTAACATCCATATTCTCGAATAACATTTACCATCACAGATTTTTCATCTAGTATAACTAAATACCTCACTTTCATTGTACAGTATACGTTCATTTGCAATTCGTATTATTTTTTTTCCAATAAATCATAGTTCCCTTCCATTCTTGATTATCTATTTGATAGTAGTATACCTTTATATAAAGAAAAGATTTTTTTTTTAACCAACCATTTACATTTTATATATCACTATTTTTCCATTATACATAATTCCACCAATCAACTATCAGGTATGCTTATGTTCACTGTTATCCTTATACCTCATACCTTCAAACAGAAATCTTATTCCTTCATTTTTCAACAAAATATTATAAGTGGTGGCTACATATATATACACCAATTTTTTTAATTATTCCCTTATTAAGATTATTTATCAACAACAAGATATCATTGTAATATGTTCTTAAGGTTATACATTATATCACCAATCCTCTATCAAGTATACATAAAATCGTTGTTATCCTTTTTAAAGCAAAAAATTCTAAAGTATTCAATTCATAGACGTATCAGTTTTTCATTGTATCGTTGGTAATTTATTTCACAGCATGATTGTGTTATCATTCAACTCCTTCGGTTAAAGCATGAGTAAAACATTTTTCATTTCCAAGTTTTTTCCTCCAGCCACTGATAAAACAAGTCCCATATCTTATAAAATTGCTCGTTCCTCTTGTTCTCTAATTTCAAGTGTCAATTTACTTACTTTCGGCCAGTTTTGGGGATCTGGGGAGCGTTGGGTGGGGGGCCTGCAGGGCGATGCAAAACCACCAAGAGTGGTTCATTGCCCCCAACCATTTTTCTTCCTGGCAGGCATGCATAACCAGTGGCTGCTGTCAACACAATTGCCAATTGGCCCACGGAGCGAACTGTCTTCAGGGACCCTGTTGTCAGGACTGCAAGGTAAACTCTCGGCTCTGCCCCATTTGGGCGGCTAGGCTGGCCTGGGGGGTCTCACGGGGACCAAGACCACCTTTGACCCTTCGCTGCTTTCCGTCTCCGTCAACTTACAAGCATCCGAGTTTGCAACAAACCAGGTTAAGATGGCAAACGGCCAGCCACAGCGTCACCGCAGCGTGGCGTCCTATGACACAGGTAGCCAGGTGTGTGAAAAAGCTCACCGGGCAGTGAGGACGGGCAGTCCTCAACATACGGCTATTCCTGTAGCGACCGAAGTTACAACACCAGTGAAAAAAGTGAACTCACGACCATTTTTCACACTTACAACTGTCCAAGCGTCTCCGCTCCCACGGTAAACCTGATCAAAATTGAGACCCTGGGCAACTGATTCATATTTATGACGGTCGCAGTCTCCTGGTGGCGGCCACACGATCCCCTTTTGTGACCTTCTAAGCCAGTGTTTCTCAACCTTGGCGACTTTAAGCCCTGTGGACTTCAACTCCCAGAATCCCCCAGCCAGCATAGCTGGCTGGGGGATTCTGGGAGTTGAGGTCCACAGGGCTTAAAGTCACCAAGGTTGAGAAACACTGTTCTAAGCCAAGTCAATGGGGAAACCAGATTCAAATGAAGTGCAGTGTTCCACTTAACAACGGTGGCCAGGAAGGTCATGAAACGGGGCAAAACTCCCTTAAACAGTGGTCTTGCTTAGCAACGGAAATGTTGGTTTCATAAGTTGAGGATTACTCACCTAAGTATACTAGGCATCTCTATAAAAACAAAGCTTTCTAAAACCCCAAATCAACGTTTCATTCAAACCGAGTTCAGGAGTGGTTTCCAAGTGGAAACAAAGGGAGGCAGGTTTTTTTTCTTTTTTCTTTTAATTAAAGATGCCGATTTAGCCGACTCTGCTGTTGTCCATCAGCTTTTGCAACCATTCGTCCATTGCGGGAATGAAGGTATCTTTCCGTGTTTGTGCCCCAGGGCAAAATGCCCTGGAAATGAGGAGGAATTTTCTGATATTGAGGGCAATCAACCCATGGAACAGAAGTTGCCTTTGGAAATTGTGGGAGCTTCATCTCTGGAGGCTTTCAAGAAGAGACTGGACAGATATAGTGTAGGGCGGGGGGGTTGGGCGGGGGGGTTGGACTAGGTGACCTACAAGGTCCCTTCCAACTCTGTTATTCCGTTAGAGAAGAGCAGGGGAAAGGACCAAAGGAACAGAAGTTGCCTTCAGGAGTTGTGGGAGCTTTAACCCTGGAGACTTTCAAGAAGAGACCGGACTGTCATCTGACAGATATGGTGTCCTGCTTGGGCGGGGGGTTGGACTGGATGACCTACAAGGTCCCTTCCAACTCTGTTATTCCGTTAGAGAAGAGCAGGAGAAAGGACCAAAGGAACAGAAGCTGCCTTCAGGAGTTGTGGGAGCTTCATCTCTGGAGGATTTCAAGAAGAGACTGGACAGATATAGTGTAGGGCGGGGGGGTTGGGCTAGATGACCTACAAGGTCCCTCCCAACTCTGTTATTCCGTTAGAGACGAGCAGGAGAAAGGACCAAAGGAACAGAAGTTGCCTTCGGAAGTTGTGGGAGCTTCATCCCTGGAGGCTTTCAACAAGAGACTGGACTGCCATCTGTCAGAAATCGTGTAGGGTCTCCTGCTTGGGTGGGGGGTTGGACTAGATGACCTCCAAGGTCCCTTCCAACTCTGTTAATCTATATTCAATAGAATAGTAGTTGCCTTCGGAAGTTGTGGGAGCTTCATCCCTGGAGGCTTTCAAGAAGAGACTGGGCTGGCCTCGGTCAGAAATCGTGTAGGGTCTCCTGCTTGAGCGGGGGGTTGGACTAGATGACCCCCAGGGTCCCTTCCAACTCTTTTCTTCTGTTATTAAATCCCCACCACCTGGCACAACTAGCCACGTTTGAGCTCCGTGTCTCTCTTTGCCCTAGTTTCTAAAGGAAGGGACGATGTGCCGGGAAGCCGTTTCCGACTGCGACCTGGACGAATATTGTTCGGGGACCTCGGAAAAATGCCCCCCGGATGTCTTCAAGCAAAACGGGATGCCCTGTGGCATCGACAGCACCTGCCACTCAGGGGCCTGCCTGGACATCCACCGGCACTGCCAGGCCTTCTTCGGCAAAGGCAAGGAGCGTTTCCTTGATGGAGAAGCAGTGGAGGGACGGGTGGTGGGAGGGGGTTCCAGAGCCCCCCAAGGTAGCTAAGCAGGGTTCGACCCAGCTGGCATTCGGATGGGGCAGTGCCAGCCCACCCCACTGCATTCAAGGGTTGTTTTCATCCTCCAAGGTTGCCCCCCCATTGGCTTTCATGCCTAAGATGGAACTCACCGTCTCCTGGCGATTGGCCCAAAGTCACCCAGCTGGCTTTCATGCCTAAGGCGGGACTAGAACTCTCCATCTCCTGGTGATTGGCCCAAAGTCACCCAGCTGGCTTTCATGCCTAAGGCGGGACTAGAACTCCCCGTCTCCTGGTGTTTAATTCAAAGTCACCCAGCTGGCTTTCATGCCTAAGGCGGGACTAGAACTCACCATCTCCTGGTGTTTAATTCAAAGTCACCCAGCTTCCTTTCATGCCTAAGGTGGGACTAGAACTCCCCGTCTCCTGGTGTTTAATTCAAAGTCACCCAGCTGGCTTTCATGCCTAAGGCGGGACTAGAACTCACCGTCTCTTGGTGATTGGCCCAAAGTCACCCAGCCGGCTTTCATGCCTAAGGCGGGACTAGAACTCACCGTCTCCTGGTGATTGGGCCAAAGTCACTCAGCCGGCTTTCATGCCTAAGGCGGGACTAGAACTCACCGTCTCCTGGTAATTGGCCCAAAGTCACCCAGCTGGTGTTCATGCCTAAGGCGGGACTAGAACTCACCGTCTCCTGGTGATTGGCCCAAAGTCACCCAGCTGGCTTTCATGCCTAAGGCGGGACTAGAACTCACCGTCTCCTAGCGATTGGCCCAAAGTCACCCAACCCAACTTTCATGCCTAAGGCGGGACTAGAACTCACCGTCTCCTGGTGATTGGCCCAAAGTCACCCAGCTGGCTTTCATGCCTAAGGTGGGACTAGAACTCCCCATCTCCTGGTGTTTGATTCAAAGTCACCCAGCTAACTTTTGTAGTTAGGCAGGACTAAAACTCACCATATTTTGGTTTCCAAGCCGGAAATATAAATATATTTCTATGTATATAGATGTATAAAACTGTGTTAAATCTACACATTCATGGATATATTTAGATAATGGATATATTATACGCGTAGATGCTTACAGATAAAACTATACCATCTATATAAACCAGTGGTAGTCAACCTGGTCCCTACCGCCCACTAGTGAGCGTTCCAGCTTTCATGGTGGGCGACAGGGGTTTGCTGTAACTCTGCTTTATAAATTTTATAAAGTAAAGTTACTTCCCTACTTTATAAATCACCATTACTGTGGAACCGGTGGGCGGTTAGAACATTTTACTACTAACAGAGATACAAAAGTGGGTAGTAGGTATAAAAAGATTGACTACCCCTCATATAAACATTAAAGGTGAAGGTTCCCCTCGCACATACATGCTAGTCGTTCCCGACTCTAGGGGGCGCTGCTCATCTCCGTTTCAAAGCCGAAGAGCCAGCGCTGTCCGAAGACGTCTCCGTGGTCACGTGGCCGCCATGACTAAACCCCGAAGGTGCACAGAAACGCTGCTCCCTTCCCACCAAAGGTGGTTCCTATTTTTTCTACTTGCATTTTTTTACGTGCTTTCGAACTGCTAGGTTGGCAGAAGCTGGGACAAGTCACGGGAGCTCACTCCGTTATGCGGCGCTGGGGATTCGAACCACCGAACTGCCAACCTTTCGGATCGACAAGTTCAGTGCCTTAGCCCCTGAGCCACTGCCTGTTCCCTTATATATAGACGTTGCAAGTGAACAAACATGTGTTCTTGACTAGTAACCTTCAATGAACCTTTGCCTAAATGCTGGGTCCATCCTGATCTAACTCTTGACCTTGGACCTCTCTCTCTTCTCCTCCCTCCCCAACCGCCGAAACTTCAGCTGCCAAACCTGCTCCACTTAGTTGCTACAAGGAGGTGAACCTCCAAGGAGACCGGACGGGGAACTGCGGCCAGGATCAATCTGGATACAAGAAATGTCCAGAAAAGTAAGACCATTCATTGACTCTTGGAGGAAACAGATAATTGCTCCAACTAGCATGTCCTTGGTTTCATGGAAGGCACGTGAGAAGGGGGCCAAAGAGGGTTTGATGGTGGTTAGAAGAATTAATCAGGGGAACGGAAGTTGCCTCTAGATCAGTGGTTCCCAAACTTGGCAACTTTAAGACTTGTGGACTTCAACTCCCAGAATTCTCCAGCCAGCAAATCCACAAGTCTTAAAGTTGCCAAGTTTGGGAACCACTGCTCTAGATGATGCAGCTGCTCCATCACTGGAGGGATTTCAAGAAGAGACTGGACAGCCGTTTGTCTGCAATGGTATAAGGCCCCTCGCTTGTGCAGGGGGTTGAACCGGAAGACCTCCAAGGTCCCGACTGTGCGGTGCTGTTATTCGGATGGTGCTTTGGGAGTTAGCAATAGCAGTTAGACTTATATACCGCTTCATAGGGCTTTTACAGCCCTCTCTAAGCGGTTTACAGAGTCAGCATATCACCCCCAACAACAATCCGGGTCCTCATTTCACCCACGTCGGAAGGATGGAAGGCTGAGTCAACCCTGAGCCGGTGAGATTTGAACAGCCGAACTGCAGATAGCAGTCAGCTGAAGTAGCCTGCAGTGCTGCATTTAACCACTGCGCCACCTTGGAGTTGATGAGCTGATCTCTTTCTAATCTCCCAGTTCATCCCAAATGCATTTTAAACCAGGGTTCTCCAACGTTGAGAGAACTTTAAGACTTGTGGAATTCAACTCCCAGAATTGAAGTCCACAAGTCTTAAAGTGGCCAATGTTGGGGAACGCTGATATAAAACCATTGCTTCCATAACCATTGATAGAACAGATGGATTTGGGAAGGTGTTTCCAGCCATGACAACTTTAAGACGGGTGGAAGTTCAACTCCCAGGATTCCCCAGTCAGTCTGGCTCATGGGGCAGATCCCAGAGATAAGAAACATCTGCAAATATGATATTGAATTCTGAGACTAAAGTCTAATTATGCTCTCTTAGTACCCCCTGTCCACTATTCCCTTAATAAAGCTTTAGTAGCCCAACGTTACAACATTTCAGGAAGGCCTTTTCTTCTTTAAGATTTTACTTTTCCCTGGGAGTTTCCCCATACTGGTAAATTAGAAAAAAGGAAAAGTAGGAAGGTAGAGTCCTCCCCTCTTCCATTTTTAAGAGAACACTAAAAAGGGTGTCCTGACAACTCCTAAATCCACTTTTCCCCCCCAATCATGGCAACTTTATAAAGGGTGGACTTCAACTCCCAGAATTCAATTCAGGCTGTCTGGGGAATTCTGGGAATTGAAGTCCGCTCATGATGGTGGAATTGTGGGAGTTGGAGTCCACTCATACCAGCTGGGGAATTCTGGGAGTTGAAGTCCTCTCATACCGACTGGGGAATTGTGGTTGTTGAAGTCCACTCATATTAGCTGGGGAATTCTGGGAGTTGAAGTCCTCTCATATTAGCTGGGGAATTCTGGGAGTTGAAGTCCTCTCATATTAGCTGGGGAATTCTGGGAGTTGAAGTCCAGTTATGCTGGCTGGGGAATTCTGGGAGTTGAAGTCCAGTTATGCTTGCTGGGGGATTATAGAAGTTGAAGTCTGCCCATGCTGGCTGGGGAATTGTGGGAATCGAATTGCCACGCATGCAAGGCATGCCAGAAACCCAGAAGAGAATGAGTTACACCGCAAATGCCAGGGAACATGGCTCCACTTTGTGCCACTTTGGACATGTGTGCCATAGGTTTGCCATCCCGGCTATAGGCTAATCAATAAAGCTCTCGCGATCATGATAACCCAAAAGCCACAGGAAGACAATCCAGGGTCTCCTGCCTTCCTGCCTTCCTTCTTAGAGACGTGTCTTGCGGAAGACTCCAGTGCACGAACGTCCGTAAAGTTCCCAGGATTCCCCCCGGCTTCTCCATCCTGCAGACGCCCATCGATGACGTCCTGTGCTGGAGTGTCATCTCTCACCAGGACAACGATGGGAAGGATGACGGGACGGCGAAAGACGGGTCTTCCTGTGGCCCCAGCAAGGTCAGAACGGGAAGGAAGAGGGGCTGGGAAGCGGGCATGGGAGGGACACAGCAAAGGAGAGAGAGCCCAGAATGGCATGGCCTTTGCCAGGAGAGGAGAGAGCGGCTGGCACACCAGTGTCCCTGCACGTTCTATGCCAGGGATCTCCAACCTTGGCTATTTTAGGACGGACGGATTCCAGCTCCCCAAATCCCTCAGCCGGCCACTGCTTCTTCTTGTTTTCTAGATCTGCATCAATCGGTCGTGTGTCGACAAGAAAGTTTTGAATTACGACTGTGATTTGTCCAAGTGTAACAACCAGGGGGTAAGTAACAAGGAGCCGACCTTCCGAGGACGTATCAGGGGACCAGGAAGCTTGGTGGGGGCAAGTTTTACCTCACCTCCCTTTTCATGACCCAACTAGGTAACATCATCAGGGCTAGAAGGGAGGGGAAGTTGTAGTCAGGGGTGAAATCCAGCTGGTTCTGATAGGTTCTGGAGAACCGGTAGTGGAAATTTTGAGTAATTTGGAGAACCAGTAGTGGAAATTTTGAGTAGTTGGGAGAACCGGTAGTGGAAATTTTGAGTAGTTGGGAGAACCAGTAATGGAAATTTTGAGTAGTTTGGAGAACCAGTAGTGGAAATTTTGAGTAGTTCAAAAGAACCAGTAGTGGAAATTTTGAGTAATTCAGAGAACCAGTAGTGGAAATTTTGAGTAGTTGGGAGAACCGGTAGTGGAAATTTTGAGTAGTTGGGAGAACCAGTAGTGGAAACTTTGAGTAGTTAAAAGAACCAGTAGTAGAAATTTTGAGTAGTTCAGAGAACCAGTAGTGGAAATTTTGAGTAGTTCAAAAGAACCAGTAGTGGAAATTTTAACTAATTTGGAGAACCAGTAGTGGAAATTTTGGGTAGTTCAAAAGAACCAGTAATGGAAATTTTGAGTAGTTTGGAGAACCAGTAATGGAAATTTTGAGTAGTTTGGAGAACCAGTAGTAGAAATTTTGAGTAGTTTGGAGAACCAGTAGTGGAAATTTTGAGTAGTTCGGAGAACCAGTAGTGGAAATTTTGAGTAGTTCGGAGAACCAGTAGTGGAAATTTTGAGTAGTTTGGAGAACCAGTAGTAGAAATTTTGGGTAGTTCGGAGAACCAGTAGTGGAAATTTTGAGTAGTTTGGAGAACCAGTAGTGGAAATTTTGAGTAGTTCGGAGAACCAGTAGTGGAAATTTTGAGTAGTTTGGAGAACCAGTAGTAGAAATTTTGGGTAGTTCGGAGAACCAGTAGTAGAAATTTTGAGTAGTTTGGAGAACCAGTAGTGGAAATTTTGAGTAGTTCGGAGAACCAGTAGTGGAAATTTTGAGTAGTTTGGAGAACCAGTAATGGAAATTTTGAGTAGTTTGGAGAACCAGTAGTAGAAATTTTGGGTAGTTTGGAGAACCAGTAGTGGAAATTTTGAGTAGTTCGGAGAACCAGTAGTGGAAATTTTGAGTAGTTCGGAGAACCAGTAGTGGAAATTTTGAGTAGTTCAAAGAACCAGTAGTGGAAATTTTGAGTAGTTCGGAGAACCAGTAGTGGAAATTTTGAGTAGTTCGGAGAACCAGTAGTGGAAATTTTGAGTAGTTTGGAGAACCAGTAGTAGAAATTTTGGGTAGTTCGGAGAACCAGTAGTGGAAATTTTGAGTAGTTCGGAGAACCAGTAGTGGAAATTTTGAGTAGTTCGGAGAACCAGTAGTGGAAATTTTGAGTAGTTCAAAGAACCAGTAGTGGAAATTTTGAGTAGTTCGGAGAACCAGTAGTGGAAATTTTGAGTAGTTCGGAGAACCAGTAGTGGAAATTTTGAGTAGTTTGGAGAACCAGTAGTAAAAATTTTGGGTAGTTCGGAGAACCAGTAGTAGAAATTTTGAGTAGTTTGGAGAACCAGTAGTGGAAATTTTGAGTAGTTCGGAGAACCAGTAGTGGAAATTTTGAGTAGTTTGGAGAACCAGTAATGGAAATTTTGAGTAGTTTGGAGAACCAGTAGTAGAAATTTTGGGTAGTTCGGAGAACCAGTAGTGGAAATTTTGAGTAGTTCGGAGAACCAGTAGTGGAAATTTTGAGTAGTTCGGAGAACCAGTAGTGGAAATTTTGAGTAGTTCAAAGAACCAGTAGTGGAAATTTTGAGTAGTTCGGAGAACCGGTAGTGGAAATGTTGAGTAGTTCGGCAAATGCCACCTCTGGCTGGCCCCAGAGTGGGGAGGGAAGGGGGATTTTGCAGTATCCTTCCCCTGCCACGCCCACCAAGCCACATCCACTGAACAATTTAAAAAATTGAATTTCACCACTGGTACTAGTACTATTACAGCACTGCTACAGCATTGATGATGTTATCAGTTTGGGTAATGAAGCGTCTGCAAAAAGCAGCAAGCATAGAAAGCACCAAGGATCCTGCAGTTGTCCTCCTCCTCCTCCTCCTCCTCCTCCTCCTCCTCCTCCTCCTCCGCAAACCCTAACCCCTTCGAGCACAGATAATGGTACCTAGTTGGGTCATGAAGCGTCTGCAAGAAAACCACCAAGCTCAGAGAGCTCTAAGGACCCCACAGTCCTCCTCCTCCTCTCCTCCTCCTCCTCCCACCTAGCACTGATGATGTTACCTAGCTGGGTCATGGAACGTCTGCAAGAAAACCACCCAGCTCAGAGAGCACCGAGGGCTCCACGGTCCAATTGCTCTTCTCCCAAAAATGGGGCACAGCGTTCTTGGCTACTCATAAACTCGATGCATTTCAGGTCTGCAACAGCAAAAAGAATTGTCACTGCAGCTACGGATGGGCCCCCCCTCACTGCAGCGTCCGGGGATTCGGAGGAAGCATCGACAGCGGCCCAGCTCCTCAGCGCGTGAGTAAGTATCCCAAAATCCCACCCCCGTCTTGTCTGGGGGGGGGGGTGTCTTAGGTTTTGGTCTTTTTCTCCTCCCTTGGCTTCCCCACCAACATCATCTTGAGGTTGGGCGTCTGACAGCTCTTGGTTTCGAACACGTTACAGGGAGCCCTCGACTTATGACCACAGTTGAGCCCCAAATTTAGGTTGCTAAGTGAGGCATATGTTTCCTCCCCCCCTTCCCATTCCCACAGCTACAGCTGCCCTCACTGTGGCAACCCCAAAGATTTCCAAAATAGTTTCGGGGGCCTGACATTAAGTGAATTTTTGCCCCGTTGGACGGCCTTCCTTGCCAGAGTTGTTAAGTGAATCACTGCCATGGTGAAGGCTAGTCGCCTGGTTGTTGAGTGAATCTGGCCTCCCCCCCACTGACTTTGCTTGTCAGAAGGGCGCCAAAGGGGATCACGCGGCCCCCGGGACACAGCGACCGTCATAAATATGAGTCAAATTTTGATCACGTAAACCATAGGCTCCAACGGTCAAAAGTCTGAAAAACAATCCTAATTCCCTTTTTTTCAGTGCTGCTGTAACTTTGAACTGTCACTAAATGAATTAGGAATGTTTTGTCAGCACTCCTCCATTGAATAATTAGGAAAGAAAACCACGAGACTCCATTGATAGAAATCAAGTGTACTTTTACTAATTATAAATGATTAGAAGCGTAGCAAAGCGAAAGACTGATTATTTAGGCGCGAAAGCAATTGATATATAGAATAACCCATTCCCCCTCCCCTTGGCATCCCAGTTGCAGTCCAATCATAATTCTCCCAAATGTCAGGTGTGAGATAACTTCGAAAGGCATCACCCAGATGTTTAATGAATTTATAGGCCGCCCAATCCTGAAGGACTCCGGGCGGCTTACAACAATGCATTTAAAAAATAAAAAAGTTAAAAACACAGAAACATAGATTAAAAAGACCACAACATACATCCAGTCTAATCGGGGCTGGAGCTCAATCGTGAGTTCAACAGCCCGGGGCCTGCCGGAAGAGCCAGGTGAGAATATCTGTAATGGCTGTTGCTGAGAATTTGGGGAGTCCAAATCCAAAATATCAGAGGAGACCAGATTAGGTGTCAGGATTCCCAAAAACCATCCAGAAGTAAATCAGAGTCCAAGGCAAAATATTGCTCAAAGTTCCCGTTTATGAAGAGAGCCATGTTGACACATCTGGGAAAACCCGAATCTGAAAGCTTTTCCCCACCCAGTTGAAAGTTCAAGCTCTTGCCCCCACACCCACAAGCCCATCCCATGGTCCTAATCTCCCACTGCCACGCTGGCAGCTTCCACCCATCCGGTCAGGTGCAGAGACAAAGGATGACCTTGGCTTTCTAGAAAGAATGTTGTTATGGCTACATAGCATCGAACCCCCTCCCATTTCCCCACCATAGAAAACGCATAGCAGAACAATAGAAAGTGTGGCAGGACAGAGACCCAAAAGGAAAGATGGCTGCAGGCCTGGCACTGGGGATTAGCCAGGAGGCCAACTTTCCTTCTTCTGCTGGTGCTTCTTGGTCCTGAGGGGGGTCACCTTAGAGGTCAGAAAGTCAACCTGTCTTGTTGCTATCTTCCAGAATCGAAAAAAACCTTAATGCTCGGTTCGATTATCGGCGTCGCTTTGCTCCTCCTGGCCCTCACCGCCATGCTGAAGAAGGTCCTCCCAATGTGGTAAGTAGGACCACCCTGGCCCCAAGGCCCTTCTTCCTTGTCTCAAGAGGTCAGAGTTGAGAACAAGGGAAAGTGTTGAGGCGGTTTTGCTAAGAAGAAGGATGAAAAAGCAATCCTGGGGCTTCCCCAATTCTTTCTCTCTTCCGTCTCAAAAGTGCCACAACTTGGAGGCCTGAGCATCTCTCCTCGCTCCACCCATTTCAGAAGGACTGGAGGAACATGTTCCCACCCCACAAACTGCTGATCAAAGGGTAGGCAAAGAACCAAAGACAGATGGTTTTCCATTCTAGGTTGGTGGATAATCAGGGTTAGGATGGACGGCGAAGAGACGGGGAGAAGCTTGGCTACAGACAAGGACTTGGCGGAATACTTCTGGAGAAGATGCTCAGCTATCCAAAGGTGTCTCTGCCACCAAATATCAGAAGAAGACAAGCTACTCTGTGCTGTCTACCCTGGGACACTCCATGGACGTGAAGGTTGGACTGAAGAGAAAGAAGATGGAGGCTTTTGGTCTTTGAAGTTGGAGGAGACACATCACAGTCAAGAAAATAAATGAATGATGGATGAAATCAATCCAGAAGTCCTACTCAAGGCATGAATCATCATCGTCATCATTTAAGAGCCCCATAATCCCTTGCAGGATGGAGTCTGGGCAACTGGGAGAGTGCTTTTATTGGCCAGATGCCTTTCCTGTTGCCAATGTGGAGTTTCGTTTGGCAGATATATTTTTCACTGTGCCCAGAGAGAGAAATATCTGCCTCTACCTAGGATTGAACTCAGAGCCTCTTGGCTCCACCCCTAGAGCACCACATCATTCTGAAGGCATGAATGACCAGGCTCAATTTATCCTACTTTGGACACACACGATGTCAAGATCCAACTGTCTTGAGAAGTCCATAATTCTAGGAAAGTTGGAAGAGAAGAAGATGAGGACCAGCAAAAGGTGGATGGACCCAGTGCCACTGCTGAGGGATGCACCTTTGGAAGACTTGAATGACCAGGTTGAAGACAGAAGAAGATCTTCATGGAGAAAATGATGATAGATAATCAATCAATGTGAAGATATACCTTGAGAAGTCCACAATGCTAGGAAAGTTGGAAGGAAGGAGAACAGAATGACCAAAAACAAAGGAGAAGATCTCAGTTACAACTATGAAGGGGGCACCATTAGAAGACCTGAAGGACCAGGTTGAGAATAGATCCTCCTGGAGAAAATTAGTCTCTGTGGTCACCAAGATTCATCACCAGTCTGATGCCATGTCTGAATCAATCCACCATGCAAATGTGAAGAATGGGATAATCAGCAGCAAAGAGTTTAGATTCGGTTACAGAGATGAAGGAGGAACTTCTGGAAGACTTGAAGGACCAACTTGGGAGAATTTCCTCCTGGAGAAGATCCGTATGGTTCCTAAGAGTCCACACTGATTTGAAGACACATAATTGATTCACCAATCAACGCAAAGACACAGCCCTCTTGAGGGATCCATAATACTTGGAGGGTAGAAAGAGAAGATGATGACCACATCAAGGTCAAAGGATTAAGTCACAGTAGCAATGAGCACACCATTGGAAGAAGTGAAGGATCAGCTTGGGGACGGATCCACCTGGACAAAATCTGTGGTCAGTAAGAATTAACCTGATGGCAGTCATATCAATCCATGTGAAGACCCAGAAATCCATAAGGCTAGGAAAGTTGGAAGGAAGAAGAAGAAGGCCAGCAGCGAAGGTGGATGGACTCACAGTAATGAGGGGGTTTCTCTTGGACAACCTGAAGGACCAAATTAGTGACTAAACACCAGGAGGAAAATGTGGTTGCTAGGAGTCAACAGTTTGATGGGACATCATCCATCCATCCATCCATCCTTCCATCTCTCCATGCATCTCTCCAGCCTTCCTTCATTCCATCCATCCATCCTTCCATCCATCTCATCATCCATCCTTCCTTCCATCCATCCATCTTTCCATCCATCCATCCATCCATCCTTCCATCTATCCATCCTTCCATGCATCCATCCATCCATCCTTCCATCCATCCTTCCATGCATCCATGCATCCATCCATCCATCCATCCATCCATCCTTCCATCCATCCATCCATCCATCCATCCATCCTTCCATCCATCCATCCATCCATCCTTCCTTCCTTCCATCCATCCATCCATCCATCCTTCCTTCCTTCCTTCCTTCCTTCCATCCTTCCATCCATCCATCCATCCATCCATCTCTCCATGCATCTCTCCAGCCTTCCTTCATTCCATCCATCCATCCTTCCATCCATCTCTTCATCCATCCTTCCTTCCATCCATCCATCCTTCCATCTATCCATCCATCCATCCTTCCATCCATCCTTCCATCCATCCTTCCATCCATCCATCCTTCCATCCATCCTTCCATGCATCCATGCATCCATGCATCCATGCATCCATCCTTCCATCCATCCTTCCATCCATCCATCCTTCCATCCATCCATCCATCCATCCATCCATCCATCCATCCATCCTTCCATCCACACATCCTTCCATCCACCCATCCATCCATCCATCCATCCATCCATCCATCCATCCATCCTTCCTTCCTTCCTTCCTTCCTTCCATCCATCCATCCTTCCATCCATCCATCCATCCATCCATCCATCCATCCATCCATCCCATGTACTTTCCTGCCAAAGGGTAGACGGTATAAACTCACCTCCACAGTCCGTGTGTAGGGTTCTACAATGCAGGTAAGTCCTTGACTTACGTTCACAATTGGGAGCAGGATTTCTGTTGCGAAGCAAGGTGGTTCTTAAGTGAGTCCCAACCTGTTTTTGCAACTCGAGAGATTGAAAGTTCCAATGATGCCCCTCCCCCTACGCGGTGTCCCCCCCCCCAATGTGGTCCCACAGTTGCAAGTTGGACTCTTGTGTCTCTCCCCCTGACCTCATTTTACACATTGACTTCTGATTTGGGGCAAAGTCGCCTTCACTTAATGACCTCTGCAAAAGGAAGTTGGTGAACTAACCGACCGTCAACATTTACGATGGGAAGACAGACTCCATTATGGTTATAAGTCAAGGACCCCCCCGCGACCAGCCTTTTCAGAGAAGACCGAGGTGCTACGGATGCCTGTGAGAGACCAAGGGAATGATTTCAATTCTTTAATAAAATAAAATTTTGGCTTCCTTGTGGTGGCAAGGAAAGACCCATTCTTTTCCTGTCTTTTATCTATCCCGTTTATCCCAGAGACATAATAAAACGAAGAATTAAAGAAGAAGAAGAAAAAGTAAACGAGGTTTAGTGGTGGCAATAAGAGAAGTAGATTCGGCAGAGATTTTCCCATAATGTATCCTTGCCAGAGGTGGCACGCAGAGCCCGCTCTGTAGGGATGTGTGCCATCACCAGCGGGTGCCAGAGTGGCAGAAAATGCCCTGAAAACACCCCCAAACCAGGCCATTTTTCAGTGTTTTTGGCCTGAAAATGGCGCAGAAATGGCATGAAAAAGCCCCCCCCAAATGGCCCCAAAACAGGCCATTTTTCTGCCTGGAAAACAGCTTGTTTTGGGTCATTTTCCAGGTCATTTCTGGATTGTTTTTCGGCACTCCGGCGCTTGCAAAGATCAGCTGGCTGGCACACATGCATGCACGTTTGAGTTTGGGCACTTGGTGCCAAAAAGGTTCGCAACCACTGGTACAGGATTTCACTTAATTTTGGGGTGGGGGCTGCCGGAAGAGACCCCAGGAGAAGGAGAGATTCACGATATGAGATTGGGCATTTCCCCTGAATTGCATTTTGGAGGCCTCATCCTGGGACTGGAGGGGAGGGGGCTGCCAGCAGGGAATGGGTAGCCCCCTCCTGCACTAGAAGATTGGGAATTGGGAAGGGGGGGGATTGAAACTCTGAATGGCATAAAAAGACCAATAGAAGAGAATATTTGCACCTGGGGGGCTGAAATGAGGGGTCCGTGGTGCTCTCTGAGCTTGGAGGTTTTCTTGCAAATGTTTCATGACCCAGCTAGGTAACATCATCAGTGCTAGAAGAGAGTAGGGTTTTGTGGATACAACAGTGGCAGTAAACAAGCAGTAAACAATCAAAAAAATAAATAACATCCTACGACCCAGCTAGGTATCATCCTCAGTGCTAGGAAAGAGGGGCATTGCGAAGAGGAGGAAGAAGAGGAGGACTGTGGAGTCCTTGGTCTCTCTCTCTCTCTTTGTTGTTTTCTTACAGATGTCTCACGACCCAACTAGGGAATATCATCAGTGCGTGAAGGGGGTAGAGTTGGAGGAGGAGAAGGAGGAAAATGACTATTGGTTCCTTCCTTGGTGCTCTCTGAGCTTGGATATTTCCTTGAAGATGTTTCATGACCGAACTATGTAACATCATCAGTGCTAGGAGGGAGGGATGTTGGGGAAGAGGAGGAGGAGGAGGAGGAGGAGGAGGAGGAGGAGGAGGAGGAGGAGGAGGAGGAGGAGGAGGAGGAGGAGGAGGAGGAGGAGGAGGAGGAGGAGAACTGTTGGGATCCTTGGTGTCTCTGAGCTTGGTGGTTTTCTTGCAAACATCTCATGACCCAACTAGGGATTATCATCAGTGCTACATACAGGAATTATGATATGTAAATTCGAGTGCTCTTTGTTTCTATACAATCCTTTGTCCTGACCGTGTTGGTGAGAATCCTCTTGCTGGTTCCTTGACTAGAATTCCCTTTACTGTTTGGTTATTTGTCTGAGTTGGTTGTTCCTTGACTGGGGGAGATGTTTATTGCTTGATTGTTGGTCCAGTGTTGATCTTGGTGTTAACTGCCAGGTCCTTGGGGCTCCCCGAGTGTGGTGGCTTTCTTGCAGACGTTTCATAACCTCACTAGGTAAGATCACCGGTGCTGTAGCAGTACTCGTACTCCATTCTCTTTTAGCACTGATGACGTTGCTTAGTTGGGTCATAAAACGTCTCCAAGAAGACAACCAAGCTTAGAGAGCACTGAAGGCCCCCACGTAAATCATGGAGCTGGTCTTGAAGTTTGAGGAGCCTTCTCCGTTGAGAATTCCTCCCTAAGTGGCCAAGAGATCCCAGCCCTACCCCCACCAAAGGACAACAGAGGTCCTTCAGAAGATGGAGGAGAAACCACCCATGGATATAATTATTTAGCCTGATAATCCCCACTGACCTGATCTTCTGACGTAGGCTCCCCCAAAACCACGAAGCAGCCTCCTTGTCCCCATAAAACCCCCTTTTTATGAAGCTCATGTGAATTCCTCTCATTCACATCCAGCAAAGTCCCGGGAAACGGTCTTTCAAGGATGAATGTGCAAACACAGACCTTATCGGGCTTGGAGAGCTGCCAGGCTGATATCTTCCCCAAATGCCACGCTGTAGCAGCAGCTACTTGGCACATGAAGTCAGGAACAAGATAATCACTGAATGAATTGAACTCATGGTCTCCTGCAAACTCCACTCCCCTGTAGCTCCTTTTATCTCCTCTGGGAGGGGCCATTCATCATACACCTGTGGCCTTACTCCCAAGTCGACCCCTGTTCCTTAGCTGTTCCCTTCGTCTGCTAGCTCTGCGCATGCGCACACTGGGAACAGGCTCCAGCTGTTCTTCTGCCTCACTGATGTCCGACTCTGAAGGCAGCTGATAACTGGCACACGGCCCTGGCCCCCTCTCTGCCTCCGACACAGAGCCCTCATCCGAGCCTTCCCCAGACTCCAGGACTGGCCCAGGTTCCTCTCCAACCTTCCCACTGTCCGGCTCTGCTGCCAGCTCTGCCGGAGGACCGCAACACCTAATTCCTTTGGCTTCCATGATCTGCTAGATGGAAGTCCCACCAACCTCTCTCTCTCTCCTTTGCAGGATTAGATACGGAGGACTACTCAGGCAGAAAGTGTCTCCGGAACCCATGGATTCTGCTTTAGAAAGCACTGTGAGTATCCCTTCTTCAAGGATTATCTCCCCCCCCCCCCAAGCTTCTTCTTTTCTTTCAAAAGCTGACGTCACTGATGGTGAACCTTTTTGGCACCCAGTGCCCAAACAGGAATGTATGTGCCGGTGTACGCATGCCTGCTTTTGGGGCATTTCAGGCCAAAAACAGCCTGAAAACTGCCCCAAAACAGGTTGAAAACAGCCAGAAAATATCCTGGAAAACGGTCCAGAAAATGACCTGTTTTTTGGCTGTTTTCAGGCCGTTTTCTGGTGCTGCGGCCCCCATGAAGAGCAGCTGGCGATGGTGTGTGTGCCCACAGAGAAGGCTGGGTGTGCCACCTCTGGCACAACGGGCCATAGGTTCACCATCACGGGCCTAGGTGTTGTGGCCTGCCAGCTGCCAGCGGAGCTGGTTGCAGACTCGGACAGTGAGGAGGTTTGGGAGGAACCTGGGCCAGTTCTGGGGGAGGCTCGGACGGATGCTCCGCGTTGGAGGGGCAGCTGCCTTTGGAGGCTGAGATGAATGGATAGGAAGAACAGCTGGGGCCTCTTCCAGACACGTGTATGCACAGAGCAGTTAGGATGTCAGCGTTCCAAATATCACGCAGAATTAAATCAGAGTCCAAGGCAAAACGATCCTTAAAGTTCCAATTTAATAAGACAGACATGTTGGCATCAGGCTATGAAATCCCAATACTGACATGACATCAGAATTCCACCCAGTTAAAAGTTCATGATCAAGAGCCGAGGTGGTGCAGTGGTTAGGGTGCAGTACTATCAGTTCATCCCTTGGTTGTTAGTCTAGAGCACCGTTTCTCAACCTTGTCAACTTGAAGATGGGGAAGTGTCTAGGACAGTGTTTCTCAACCTTGTCAACTTGAAGATGTCCGGACTTCAACTCCCAGAATTCCCCAGCCAGCATTCGCTGGCTGGGGAATTCTGGGAGTTGAAGTCCAGACATCTTCAAGTTGACAAGGTTGAGAAACACTGAACGATGCGCTCTTAGCACCCCTTGTCCACTTTTCTCTATCTGGCTGCTTTGAGTGACAGATTCTCCGTTTGTAGGGATCGGTGGCAGAATCGTTTGAGGAGTCCACGGAAGCATCGGCAGGGAAAGATCCAACCCCCAACAAGATCTGAATCGGGATCGATTCGTGGGACAACTCTCCTCCCACCCACCCCTAGCCGTTTCCACCTTGAAAGACAACATCGTGTTTCTCTTGGGGCTTTTTGGCCCTGAAATGCTCCCGGACTCCAGAAAGACACCATGTATAAAATATTAGCCACAGATACCACTCGAATGAGTCGGTGGCTTTTTTTTCACACCCATCTTCGGCTCCTTGGGGAACTAAAGGCCAAAGAGGTTTTCCAGCCCCAGCTGGGATGGCGGGAAACTGGAGGGAAGCACCTCGAGCTGCAAGGGAAGTTTAAAAATAAATGAAGGGTGGAATTTCTGGGTAAGGTTAGCGATAGATGGATGGATGGATGGATGGGTGGATGGATGGTGATAGCTATAGATGATAGATAGATACATAAATAGATGGTGATAGCTATAGATGATTTGGATAGATGATAGATAGATAGATAGATAGATAGATAGATAGATAGATAGATAGATAGATAGATAGATAGATGGTGATAGCTATAGATGATGATAGGTGATAGATGGTGATAGCTATAGATGATGATAGATGATAGATAGATGAGATAGATAGATAGATAGTGATAGCTATAGATAATAGATAGATAGTGATAGCTATAGATAGATGATAGATAGATAAATAGATAGATGGTGATAGCTATAGATGATGATGATAGATGATTTAGATAGATGATAGATAGATGATAGATAAATAGATAAATAGATAGATAGTGATAGCTATAGATGATGATGATAGATGATTTAGATAGATAGATAGATAGATAGCGATAGATAGATATAGATAGATAGATAGATAGATAGATAGATAGATAGATAGATAGATAGATGGCGATAGCTATAGATAGAGATAGATGATAAATAGATAGATAGATGGTTATAGCTATAGATATAGATAGATAGATAGATAGATGGCGATAGCTATAGATAGATGATAGATAGATAAACAGATAGATAGATGGTGATAGCTATAGATGATAGATGATTTAGATAGATGATAGATAGATAGTGATAGCTATAGATGATGATAGATTATTTAGATAGATGATAAATAGATGGCGATAGCTATAGATAGATAGATAGATAGATAGATAGATAGATAGTGATAGCTATAGATGATGATGATAATTTAGGTAGATAGATAGATAGATAGATAGATAGATAGATAGATAGATAGATAGATAGATGATAGATAGATAGATAGATAGATAGATAGAGATAGCTATAGATGATGATAGGTGATAGATGGTGATAGCTATAGATGATGATAGATGATAGATAGATGAGATAGATAGATAGATAGATAGATAGATAGTGATAGCTATAGATAATAGATAGATAGTGATAGCTATAGATAGATGATAGATAGATAAATAGATAGATGGTGATAGCTATAGATGATGATGATAGATGATTTAGATAGATGATAGATAGATGATAGATAGATAGATAGTGATAGCTATAGATGATGATGATAGATGATTTAGATAGATAGATAGATAGATAGCGATAGATAGATAGATGATAGATGGTGATAGCTATAGATGATGATGATAGATGATTTAGATAGATAGATATATGGCGATAGCGATAGATAGATAGATAGATAGATAGATAGATAGATGGCGATAGCTATAGATAGATGATAGATAGATAAACAGATAGATAGATGGTTATAGCTATAGATAGATAGATAGATAGATAGATGGCGATAGCTATAGATAGATGATAGATAGATAAACAGATAGATAGATGGTGATAGCTATAGATGATAGATGATTTAGATAGATGATAGATAGTGATAGCTATAGATGATAGATGATTTAGATAGATGATAAATAGATGGCGATAGCTATAGATAGATAGATAGATAGATAGATAGATAGATAGATAGATAGATAGATAGTGATAGCTATAGATGATGATGATAATTTAGGTAGATAGATAGATAGATAGATAGATGATAGATAGATAGATAGATAGATAGATAGATAGATAAAATTTGCTGGTGCTTTATTTGAGAGAGAATGTGGACAATATAATAAAGATAGCCCTCGACTTACAACAGTTCATTTAGTAACCATTCAAAGTTACAACGGCATTGAAAAATGTGACTTATAACCATTTTCAGTTACCACCTTTGTAGCATCTACATGATCATGTGATCAAAATTCGGTCAATGGAGGAAGCCAGATTCACTTAACAACCAGGTTATACAGCTTATCAATTGCAGTGATAACAACCATGGCGAGAAAGGTCATAAAACAGGGCTGGGCTCAGTTGTGGTCGTAAGTCGAGGACTACCTGTGTGCTTCCAAGGGACTGCCTCTGAGGGCCCCATCTGCTGGAAGATGGTGGGCGTCCTTGGGTTAACTGGAGGGAAGACTGCTGCATGAAATGGGCCAGGGGTCCCATCGAGCAGCCCAAGGCGTATGATATTCAACTGCATGAAAGGCGGCAGCTGGGAAAAAGAAGGGAGGAGTAGGGGGGAAAGGGAAAGAGAGGGAGGGAGGGAGGAAGGGGAAAGAAAAGGGAAGGAAGGAGGAAAAAAGGATGGGAAAAGGGGTAAAGGAAGAAAGGAAGGGGAAAGAGAAAAAGAAAAGGAAGGAGGGAAAAGGAAAAAGGAGGGAGGAAAAAAGGATGGGGAAAAGGGTAAAGGAAGAAAGGAGGGGGAAAGAGAAAAAGAAAAGGAAGGAGGGAAAAGGAAAAAGGAGGGAGGAAAAAAGAATGGGGAAAAGGGGAAAGGAAGGAAGGGGAAAGAGAAAAAGAAAAGGAAGGAGGGAAAAGGAAAAAGGGAGGAAAAAAGGATGGGGAAAAGGGTAAAGGAAGAAAGGAGGGGGAAAGAGAAAAAGAAAAGGAAGGAGGGAAATGGAAAAAGGAGGGAGGAAAAAAGGATGGGGAAAAGGGGAAAGGAAGGAAGGAGGGGAAAGAGAAAAAGAAAAGGAAGGAGGGAAAAGGAAAAAGGAGGAAAAAAGGATGGGGAAAAGGGTAAAGGAAGAAAGGAGGGGGAAAGAGAAAAAGAAAAGGAAGGAGGGAAATGGAAAAAGGAGGGAGGAAAAAAGGATGGGGAAAAGGGGGAAGGGGAAAGAGAAAAAGAAAAGGAAGGAGGGAAAAGGAAAAAGGAGGAAAAAAGGATGGGGAAAAGGGGAAAGGAAGGAAGGAGGGGAAAGAGAAAAAGAAAAGGAAGGAAGGAAATGGAAAAAGGTGGGAGGAAAAAAGGATGGGGAAAAGGGGAAAGGAAGGAAAGGGAAAGGGAAACGAAAGGGAAGAGAGAAGGGAAAGAAAAAAAGGAGGGAGGGAAAAAGGGGAAAGGAAGGAAGGAGGGGAAAGAGAAAAAGAAAAGGAAGGAAATGGAAAAAGGAGGGAGGAAAAAAGGATGGGGAAAAGGGGAAAGGAAGGAAGGGGAAAGGGAAATAAAAGGGAAGAGAAGGGAGAAAAAGGAGGGAGGAAAAAAGTACGCGGAGAAGGATAAAGTAACAAAGGAGTAGGTGGAAAGGGAGGGAGGAAGGAAGGAAGGAAACAAGGAAGGGGAAAGGGAAAGAAAAGGGAAGGGAAGGAAGGAAGGAGGGAAAGGGAAAATGAAGGGAGGGGAAAGGATGGGAAAAGGGAAAGGAAGGAGTACGATGGAAAGGGAGGAAAGAGAGGATCTAGATGACCCAGAAGCTCCATATACTAATGCACTGCCAATCCCAAACACCTGACAGATGGAGGGATGCGCCCATCGCCAGCAACAAGGCACAGTGGTTAGAGACACATCTGCTGATCCCACCCTGCAGGGAACTAAAAGATTAGTGTCATTTTTATTAACTTCAAAGTAGCACGGATATATTGCTCTGTCTTTTCACACCCTCCTTTAAAAGACAGTACATACTGATCCCAAATTCCCGGGCGATTTTATAACCAAATTGTTGTCCATAAATGTTTTTAAAGGAAGGCCAAGGATTTTTTAAAATTGCTTATTCCAAGGTGTGTTCCTTAAAAGGCAGCTCTGGAGGAGTTCCCATCTGCAATTCTCTACACGACTGTATTGTAAATACTGAAACACAGCAAGTATTCTAGCAGGAATGCAAAATATCTGTGTTTTGCACTGCAGTGATCTTCAGAAACACATGCACGCCTCTATTGCGAATCGGTAATTTTTATTTCTAATTTTTACCCTCCCATTCGATCGTGTCTGGTTTTCAGAGACTGGAGTTTTCCTGACAAGCCTTTTCAGAGGTATTTGCCATTGCCTCCTTCCTAGGGCTGAGATAAAGTGGCTGGCTCAATCACCCAGCTGCCTTAGTGCCCAAGACGATGTTAGAACTCAAGAGTTTCTGACCTGATGCCTTAACCACTAGCAATAGCAATAGCAGTTAGACTTATCTACCGCTTCATAGGGCTTTCAGCCCTCTCTAAGCGGTTTACAGAGTCAGCATATCGCCCCCAACAACAATCCGGGTCCTCATTTTACCCACCTCGGAAGGACGGAAGGCTGAGTCAACCTTGAGCCGGTGAGATTAGAACCGCTGAAATGCAGATAACAGTCAGCTGAAGTGGCCTGCAGTACTGCACCCTAACCACTGCGCCACCTCAGCTCTATATAGCAATAGCAATAGCAGTTAGACTTATATACTGCTTCATAGGGCTTTCTAAGCAGTTTACAGAGTCAGCATATCGCCCCCAACAATCCGGGTCCTCATTTTACCCACCTCGGAAGGATGGAAGGCTGAGTCGACCCTGAGCTGGTGGGATTTGAACAGCCGAACTGCAGATAGCAGTCAGCTGAAGTGGCCTGCAGTACTGCACCCTAACCACTGCGCCACCTCGGCTCCTTCCTCCCTCCCTCCCTCCCTCCCTCCCTTCCTTCCTTAGCAATAGCAATAGCAATAGCAGTTAGACTTATATACCGCTTCATAGGGCTTTCAGCCCTCTCTAAGCAGTTTACAGAGTCGGCATATCGCCCCCACAGTCTGGGTCCTCATTTCACCCACCTCGGAAGGATGGAAGGCTGAGTCAACCCTGAGCCAGTGAGATTAGAACAGCCGAACTGCAGATAGCAGTCAGCTGAAGTGGCCTGCAGTACTGCACTTTAACCACTGTGCCACCTCGGAAGTGGCTCTCTCTCTCCCTCTCTCTTTTAAAATAATCTTACAATATTTATAATTATATAATTAATTTATAGCTTTTATTAAGGCTGTGAATGAAACTTCTTATGAATCCCTATATATTCCACCAAGTGACTCACATCAGCCCTGTGTGGATGCAGGTGGAAATAATTAGAATTGCAATCTTCCCCCCCCCCCCAAAAAAAACGGACACTTTGTATCCCACTCATGAACAATTCCACAATTGTCATGTGACATTTTTGTCTTTTATTGGGAGAAAAAAACCCACTATTATTAGAAAATGGCATTTATGCAAGGAACAAAAGTTTTCTACCTTTTTAAAAAAAAAAAAAAAAACCGCATGGATAAAATGCACCAAAAGCAGAGATGGAAAATATTCTTAAAATCATCACTGTTTTTCCTTTTGCAAGGTAGTCCTCCACTTACAACAGTTCATTTACCGGCCGTTAGAAGTTAACTTAACAGCTGCAACGATTCACTTAACAACAGTGGCAAAAAAAGATCGTCAAGTGGGGCAGAACAAACGTCTCACTTAGCGACGAAGAAATTTTGAGCTCAGTTGCGGGTCGTAAGTCGAGGAACCACCGGTATCTTCAAACCTCCAAAATCAAATTCCCACTCTCCGAAATAGATTTTTTTTAAAAAAAAAAAATGAAAAAGTGGACCTTGACAAATTGGTTAAACGACAGACATAATTGAGAAACGCGACGACAATTAACAAAACAGTCATTTCCTGCCGAAATCAAGTTCCAATTCAGCCTTTGATTGTTTGACGATGCCCGCAGAATTTTAAAATAAAATAAAATTTAACCCCCCCCCAAAAAAAAATTAGACTCAACTTCCCCAAAATGGCTTTGCAAATCTACCTTCCCAAAACCTTAAAATATGTTTAGCTCGGGGTCGAACTGTGTGTGGGGTCCCTTGGTGCTCTTTAGAGCAGTGTTTCTCAAGCTTGGCAACTTGAAGATGTCTGGACTTCCAACTCCCAGAATTCCCCAGCCAGCGAATGCTGGCTGGGGAATTCTGAGAGTTGGAAGTCCAGACATCTTCAAGTTGACAAGCTTGAGAAACACTGCTCTAGAGGTTGGTGATTTTCTTGCAGACGTTTCACAACCCAAGTAGGGAACGACCTCAGTGCGCTGGGGATGCTGCACACAGGTGAGGCAACTTCGTTTGGTAACGAAAGAACGGGCAAGGAAAATCGACAAGCTCAGGTGTGAGCACCAAGGACGTTGGTCTTAAACCAGGGGTGTAGACTTTGGCAAACTTTTAAGACTTTGGGGGGGACTTCAACTTCTAGAATGCCCCGTGGCTGGGGAATTCTGGAAGTCCAGCAAGTCTTCAAATTGCCACGTTTGGGGACCCCCCCCCCGCCCTAAAATCTACTTTGCAGGTCCTGGATTAAAAAACCCCTCTTGCTCAAAAGGAGGATGGGCTGAGGGAGGGAGAGAAAGGAGGGGGGGGGGCTGAGGACAAAAGGAAGGTGGTCATAGGTGGTGGCTTTGATTGCTTTATTGACTTTTAAAGCTTCAGCATGATCTACGCGGGGAGATGGCCCGGCCAGCCTATTTCAGCTTCTTTTCCGTCAGGAGGCTGTCGTGAAGCTTGGAGACCTCGGGCTCAAAGGTCTCCATTACTAAGGTCCCATTGCCGTCAAAGAACTTGGCGATGGATCGGGTAAACTCGGCCTCCCTCTGCTGCTTGCTCCGGCCGCTGATGAATGTCATCTTCAGGCTGTATTTGTCATCAAACCTGAGAAAAAGGGAGGTGACAAGAGACAGGTGAGTCAAGGACTCTCCAAGATTCAAGATTTAAGTTTTATTTTATTTATATGCCGCCCTATTCCCTAAAAGGGACTCAGGGCGGTGAACAACTTAAACAGGAAGGGGAGTAGATAGGAAGGAGGGAAGGAGGGAAGAAAGGAGGGAACTTAAGAGAAGAGAAAGGGAGGAGGGTAGGAGGAAAGGAGGGAGGGAAGATATGAGAGAAGGAGGGGGGTAAGAAGAGAGGAAAGGGAAGGAGAAGGAAAGGAGGAAAGGAAAAGAAAGGAGGGAAGGAAGGAGGGAAGGAGAGAAGGAGGGAGGGAAGGAAGGGGAGTGGGAAAGAAGAAACAAGGGAAGGAAAGAGGGAGGGAGGGAAGAAGATACCTAACCTTTGATGTCTATAATGATTTTGATATTATGGGAATGTCTTGAAACGCAGTCAAATGTAAAGCGAAACAGTGGATGTTGTATTGTCTTTTACCAGTTATTGGTTGTTGTATTTTTCTTTTACTAATAAAAATACTTTAATTTAAAAAAAAAAAAGGAAGGGGAAACCCACAAGTACAAAATACACATATTAAAATGACCAACAACCACACCTGTCGAGAGGGGAGGGGAACTCATCAACCCCAGGCCTGCCGGCACAGCCAGGTTTTAACGGCTTTGCGGAAGGCCAGGAGAGAGGCGAGGGTCCGAATCTCTGCGGGGGGCTTGTTCCAAAGGGCCGGAGCTGCCACAGAGAAGGCCCTCCCCCGGGTCGTAGCCAGATGGCATTGGCTGGTGGATGGAACCCGGAGGAGGCCGACCCTGTGCGATCTAATGGGTCTTTGGGAGGTAATTGGCAGCAGGCGGTCTCTCAAGTACCCATTCATTTAATGAATTTGTATGCCGCCCAATCCCGAAGGACTCCGGGCGGCTTACATAAAAACAATTTAAAAATACTAAAAAAAAATTAAAATACAAAGACAAAGCAAGTTAAAAAAACACACAACATGCACTCAATCTTAGTGGGGGCTGGAACTCAATCAAGGATCAACAGCCCCAGGCCTGGCGGAACAGCCAAGTCTTAGTAGACTTTCGGAAGGCCGAGGGAGTGGTAACACTGGTAGGGGAGGGGGGTGGCCAAGAAAACATGGAATGGAATGGAATATGAATGTAACATCAAATAACATAAAACAATATACTACAAAACAATGGAATGTAAAATATGAACTGAAATAAAATTGCAAGATAAAAAATTTGTCGTATTAAATACATATGAAATAATAAATGAATAAAATAAAAAAATAATACAAATAAGGTAAAATAATAAATGAATATAAAATAAAATTATAAGATAAAAATGTGATATAAAGATGAAATGAAAATGAATAAAATAAAAAATAACGTAACAAAATAATATAAAATAAGGCAAAATAAGGTAAAATGAGGACCCGGATTGTGGGGGCAAGTTGCTGACTCAATTTGCTAAAAAAAATTGTAAACCGCTTAGAGAGGACTGAAAGCCCTATGAAGCGGTATATAAGTCTAATAAATAAATAAATAAATAAATAAATAAATAAATAAATAAATAAATAAAATAATGAATGAATATAAAATAAAAATAAACAATAAATAACAAAATAAGATGAAATAAAAATGAATAAAATAGGAGCCGAGGTGGCGCAGTGGTTAGGGTGCAGCACTGCAGGCTACTTCAGCTGACTGTTATCTGCAGTTCAGCGGTTCTAATCTCACCGGCTCAAGGTTGACTCAGCCTTCCATCCTTCCGAGGTGGGTGAAATGAGGACCCAGACTGTGGGGGCGATATGCTGACTCTGTAAACCGCTTAGAGAGGGCTGAAAGCCCTATGAAGCGGTATATAAGTCTAACTGCTACTGCTATTGCTATATAAAGTAAAAATGAAAAATAATGTAACAAAACAAACATGAATAAAACAGAAAAAATAGAAAATTAAAATAATATAAAATGAAATATAAAACAACAAATAAAATAAATAACGAAATAAAAAGGAAATAAACAAAATAAATACAAATTACAAAATAAAAAATAAAATTAAACTGTGACCCCCCTGATGATAAGAGGTACTCCTCACTTAATGACCGGTCACTCAGCTGTGGGTCGAGAGAAAGTGGGAACGCTTCTGCTGAGTTTGCAATCCAAACTATTTTGTGCCTGGATCAGTGCAGGATGACTTCAACTTAACTCTCTGCATTTGGGGGGGGAAGGGGGGGGAATGACTGGACCTCTGGGAGCTGGCCTGATTCCCCCCACCACCCTGGGTAGCCCTTTCCCTTCTAGGCAGACTTTAGGGGGTCCTGGGAGAAAGGGGGGGGGGGAGATACCTTTTCAGACTGGAGGACAGCTGCCAGATGTCGTCGGGGTCCATTCCGGTGGGGTCTTTCCTATGTGCTACCAGGAAGATGCTCTTCTCCTTGTATGAGGTATAGATGGTCAGAATTCCCATCATGACAAAATACGTTGGGTCAGGTTAAAGAAAGAGACCAGAGTCACAGAATCCTAAGGGACCTTGGAGGCCTTCTAGTCCAACCCCTGTCCAAATAGGAGACCTCATACCATCCCAGACAAATTGCTCTTCAACCTTTTCTTGAATACCTCCAGTGATACAGCACTCAAAACTCCCGAGAGGCAAGCTGTTCCTTCCATCATCCACCCACCCATCCATTGATCCACTCACCCATCTATCCATCCACCCATTCGTCCATCAATCCAACCATTTGTTTATCCATCCATCCATCCATCTATCCATCCATCCACCTATCCATCCACCCATTCGTCCATTGATCCAACCATTCATTTATCCACCCATCTATCCATCCATCCACCCATTCGTCCATCGATCCAACCATTTGTTTATCCATCCATCTATCTATCCATCCATCCACCTATCCATCCACCCATTCGTCCATTGATCCAACCATTCATTTATCCATCCATCTATCCATCCATCCATCCACCTATCCATCCACCCATTCGTCCATCAATCCAACCATTCGTTTATCCATCCATCTATCTATCCATCCATCCACCTATCCATCCACCCATTCGTCCATCAATCCAACCATTCATTTAACCATCCATCTATCTATCCATCCATCCACCTATCCATCCACCCATTCGTCCATTGATCCAACCATTCATTTATCCATCCATCTATCTATCCATCCATCCACCCATTCGTCCATTGATCCAACCATTCGTTTATCCATCCATCTATCCATCCATCCATCCACCTATCCATCCACCCATTCGTCCATCAATCCAACCATTCATTTATCCATCCATCCATCTATCCATCCATCCATCCACCCACCTATCCATCCACCCATTTGTCCATTGATCCAACCATTTGTTTATCCATCCATCCACCCATCCATCCACCTATCCATCCACCCATTCGTCCATTGATCCAACCATTCGTTTATCCATCCATCCACCCATCCATCCATCCACACTCATCCATCGATCCACCCACCCACCCACCTACCTGCCCACCTAGCCTAGGTCTGTCATCTGGATGCTTCAATCGTCACTACTTCAAGGACCAGCCATAATTCCCTTTTTTCCAGCGTTGTTGTAACTTCGAATGGTCGCTAACTGAATGATTGTTAAGTCGAGGACTCAAGATAAAAAGGTAAAGGTTCCCCTTGCACATATGCTACGGAGCGCTGTTCCCTTCCCACCAAAGGTGGTGCCTATTTTTCTACTTGCATTTTTTACCTGCTTTCGAACTACTAGGTTGGCAGAAGCTGGGACAAGTCACGGGAGCTCACTCCGTTACGCGGCACTGGGGATTCGAACCGCCGACCTTTCTGATCGACAAGCTCAGCGTCTTAGCCACTGTGCCCCTAAGTTGAGACCCACCAGTACCTAAATTTATGCTTGTGGATGAGAGAAGAGGACCAACAGAGGACATGCCTTGGAGGCGTGGTTGGTGTTTCATATCCTCACTTCAAGGAGACGTAGCCTGAAGCCAAATTCCCTTGGAAGAATTCACCTTTCGTTTCTCTATCTCGGGGGCAAAACGTTGAGTTCCAACTTGATATGCAACTTCGTGAAAAGGAGAAGTCATAAATCAGAGGTTCTGCATCTGGAGCAGCTCTGAAGAGCTAGCTTTTGCCCCAAGCTCTGGCATAAAATTAAGAGAACGACACCTCAGAATAGGTAACTCTGCGCCAAATCTTTGTTTCACCCGTTTAGAATTTTAATAGGATTTGATCAGTTGTTTAATTTTGGATTAGAAGCCGCCCAGAGTTGGTTTAAGGATGGGTGGCTGTGTAAGCGAATAAATCGAAATTAAACTCAGTTAAAACAAAACAGAAAATCTGAAGGACGGAATGGAAGCCATCCATCCGAAGTTCCTCGGAATCAGGGGTGTCAAACTCAATTTCCTGGAGGGCCGCATCAGGGCTGTTGTTGACCTTGAGGGGCGGGAGGGGGTGGCTGGTCAACTGGGTGGGTATGGCCAGCTTGACACCACTCACTGGGCATGGCCAGCTTGATGCCACTCCCCAAACTGCTGGCATTTTTCCTCTTCACATTGGGTAGACTGGGCCGAAGCGACGTGGGACAGCCCCTTACGTTTTCCAGGTTGGCCCCGCGGATCAGATCCGAGCACATCGTGGGGTGGATCCAGCCCACAGGACTTGAGTTTGACAACTCCGCTCAGAATGATCTGTCAGGTTTCCGAAAGATGCCCTAATTGATTCATGAGCCTCCAGCCAAGTTTCAAAAGAAATCCAGTCATTTATTAGGAGCCCCATTTCGGCAACACCGCTTTGCAGTCAGATCTAAACCTCATTTGAATTACGGCTGAACTTTACCCCCATTCCTTCCCTCCTCTCCGTCTGTGTCATAAATCACATTCACCAACGAGGTGCACACATCACAAGCCTGCTGTAATAATCTGAGATCCGACTCTAACCGAAGGTATGCGTGGAATGCGCTCCCCCCCCCCTCTTTCCTCACCATGGCAACTTTATGAGTTGACATTAGGTAGTTCTCGACTTACAACCGTTGGTTTAGTGACCCAGGTTACAATTCCGGCCAGCGACAGCACCCCGGGATGAAGAGAGATATGAGATAAACCAGCTTTCTTTCCACTCAAAAAGGGGCAGAGCATCAGACTTGGGAAGCTCAGCTAACCTGAGCATTCCTTAAAGCTGGCAAAAGAAAAAAAGATGCCAGGAACCTCAGCTCTGGGCTTCTGGGTTGCCCACCAGGAGCCGAGGTGGCGCAGTGGTTAAATGCAGCACTGCAGGCTACTTCAGCTGACTGCAGTTCAGCAGTTCTGCTGTTCAAATCCCACCAGGCTCAAGGTTGACTCAGCCTTCCAAGGTGGGTAAAATGAGGACCCGGATTGTTGTTGGGGGCGATATGCTGACTCTGTAAACCGCTTAGAGAGGGCTGAAAGCCCTATGAAGCGGTATATAAGTCTAACTATTGCTATTGCTATTGCAACCAGTGACAGGATGGGAAGCAAAGGAGTCTCTTTCGAGACGCGGAGCAGCGGAAAAAGGATATGACACCACGCAGACGGCAAGCACCGGCTTCGACTCCGGAAAGGGGTGAAGGTAGTCCCATATTAAAGCCACGATGGCGAAGAGGCAGGAGATGGTGCAGATGATAAGGCGCCCGTCAATCAAGCAGAAGTTCTCTACGTACTTATACTTTTCCAAAAGGACCTGATTGGGAGAGAACGGCCCACGTTAGCCCTTAACGGGAAGGAAGGACGTTCGCCGATATGAAGAGAGTTTTGGGGGCTCGGGGGTGATATGGAGGGGGGGGGGGCTTGGTGTTCTCTGAGCTGGGGTTTCTTCTTGTGGATGTTTTGTGGGAACATCATCAGGGCTAGGAAGATGATAGACTTGAGGTGGCGCAGTGGTTAGAGTGCTGTACTGCAGGCCACTTCAGCTGACTGCAGTTCTGCAGTTCAGCGGTTCAAATCTCACCGGCTCAGGGTTGACTCAGCCTTCCATCCTTCCCAGGTGGGTAAAATGAGGACCCGGATTGTTGGGGGCGATATGCTGACTCTGTAAACCGCTTAGAGAGGGCTGAAAGCCCTATGAAGCGGTATATAAGTCTAACTGCTATTGCTATAGGAGGGAGTTGCCGAGAGGAGGAGGAGGAGGAGGAGGAGGACGACGACTGTGGGGTCCTTGGTCTTCTCTGAGCTGGTTGGCTTTCTTGCAGATATTTCATGACCCAACTGGGGAACGGTCATCAGTGCTAGAAGGGACTGGGAGAGAGGAGGAGGAGGAGGAGGAAGAAGACTATGAGGTCCTTAAGTGCTCTCAGAGCTTGGTTGTTTTCTTGCAGACGTTTCATCACCCAACTATGTAGCATCTTCAGTGCTTTAAGGGAATGGGATTTGTGAAGTGGAGGAGGAGGAGAAAGAGGAGGAGAAGGAGGACCGTCCTCAGGCGCTCTCTGAGTGTAGTTGTTTTCTTGCAGACATTTCATGACCCAACTACGTAACATCATCAGTGCTAGAAGGGAGCCGGGTTTGCTTGTTGTGATGTGGGGGGTGGGCGGTCAGGGAGGCATCTCAACAGCTTGCGGAGGAAAAGGTCCTTAAGCAATGCAGAGGAACGCATTTATGCTACAGAATCACACAAGTATTCCAAGCTGACCAGCATGGAAACAAGCATTGTGTGTGTGTGTGTGTGGGGGGGGATTAATAAAAAAGAAACAGGACTGGGGGGAGGAGTCATCTATTCCAAAAGGGAGGGGGGGGCTTTACCTTTTTGGCAGAGTCATCCAGCGAATTCTTCACTGCTGACCCATCCCATTTGTCCACTTTCACGGGTTTGTCGTCGATTTTCCACTATGAGGCAAAAAAAGTTTAGAAACAAGTTCAGAGGGTTAGAACACATTTAAGAGGTTAGAAACATATTTAAGGGGTATGAAAAACAAATTAAGGAGGGAGGGAGAGGAAGGAGAAGGTGGCAAATGCTTCCTCATTTCCGCCCTGTGTTGGATTCACACAAAATTAAATTAAAACAACTGGAATTTTGCTTGGTAGGTTGTGTGAAGACTGTTGTTTGTCTTGACAAGCACTGCCCTGGTTATGGATCCGCTTATGAAATTCAGATTTAACAACATGACTGCTGCTGGTGAAAAGTCACACAGGGTCGTCTTAGCGATTACATCAGAATTTAGAAATCACAAGATAGATAGATAGATAGATAGATAGATAGATAGATGGATGGATGGATGGATGGATGGATGGATGGATGGATGGATGGATGGATGGATGGATGGATGGATGGATGAATGATAGATAGATAGATGTTCTGACCCACCTCGTTCCACACCAAAGTACAGTCCAAGACAAAGATAAGTTACGGCGTTTAATTAACAGACAGACAGGTCCTTGGCAGCAAACCGGCACAGACAATCTTGGGCAGCAATAAACACAGATAAGGCTTGGCAGCAATCCAGCCTGCCAAGCTCATAGTAATGTCCTCCGACATTCAATCCTGCGTGGACTTCTGCAAAGAGGGGCATGTGCACAAGGAGTCTTTTTATAGTCTGGAGAGGAGCCTAATGACCACCAGCTGAGTGCAATTACCTCCTGTAACTTCGCAACTGTTTCTGACGCCTATTAGCTCTTCGATGCCGTGCATCCAGGAACAACTCACTACTGGCATCCGGATCAGACTCCCTTGTCTCCTCCCCACTGGTCCAAGGTTCAGGCACCTCCTGGTGGCCAACCAGTCTCTCTGCGCCCTGCTCGGAGTCAGAACCCTGTCCAGGGTCCTTCACATCCTCCAGAGCCGACTCATAGGGCCCCTCGCTGTCGGAGTCTGGTGGCAGCTCCAACGGCTCCTGCTGGGCCACAACAGATAGATATATCTCATTCTATATCTATATCATCTATATCTATCAATCTATCATCTATCAACATTTATCAACATCCATCCATCCATCCATCTATCAATCTATCAATCTATCATCCATCCATCCATCCATCCATCCATCCATCCATCCATCCATCCACCCATGTCCCTAGGACACATCATCTACTGGGGGAAAAACACACACACCAACCGCAACTGCTACTTAAACGCACAATCCCATCACCCCACTGCACAGATCAACTCTGTAGCCAAGACCCTCATCTCCAGAACCAAATGCCTAGCCGACAAAGACCACCTGAAAACTGAATATTATACACACTCACAAACGTATTAATAATCTCCAACAGATTCCAAAGAAAAACAATTACCAACCTAATCCAAAGGGAGACGCAGAACAGGACCACGGCAGCACCCTCCTCCCTTCCATCAAAGGCACCGCAGATAAAATCAGCCAAATTCTCCACATACACAATATCAAGACAGCCTTCGGCACTGACCAAACAATAGACAACGTCTTAAGAAACCCCAAAGACAAAATCCAGCTAAAAAACCAAGGAGTCTACGAAATACCATGCAAAATCTGCCCTGCCACATACATAGGACAAACGAACAGGAGAATAAATGCACACATCGCAGAACACAAGAATGCGGTCAGAAAAAAAGAAAAAACTTCCTCCCTTTTCCGGCATCTTAAAGCAACAGGACATGAAATTAATTTTGAAGGAACCAAATTAATCTCCAAAACTGAACACTTCAACAAGAGAATAATTATGGAAGCCATCGAAATAGAGAAACACCCCCACAACATGAATAGACGTGACGATACCCCCGGCCTACCAGACATCTGGAAACCAGCCCTAGTCAACGAATGATCCCCACCCACCATCCAGGCCGTTACAACACGAAACAACAACAGACACACAGCCAGCACCAATCAGCACCAATCTACCAATCATGATACAGCCACACATCCAATCAATCCACTTACTGAAACAAAGCCAGCACTCCACACACCCCCACCAAGATTTATAGAAGTTCTTTCAGGAATCCTTAGGGGCAGCCATCTGCCCGAGAGAAAGTAATGGGCCCACTTTTGTAGGGTTGGCAAAGCCAATAGGGAAGCCAGATTCACTGAATAACCATGTGACTAACAACACCCTAGTGATTCACTCAACAACCGTGGCAAGAAAAGTCGTAAAATGGAGCCAAACTCACTTAAGAACCATCTTGCTTAGCGATGGAAATTGTAGCTCAATTGTGGTGGTAAGCCGAGCACTACCTTTGCATGAACACAGCCTGCTGGAGTCAGTCAAATCTCTTATTAATGTCTAAAAAAATGTCTAAAAAAACACCACACCTCACTTCTCATTTTAGCATTTCCTCCTCCTACCGGTTGACTTCCTGTTGCTAGCTTCAAAGAAAGACACATCATCCTTTCGGAAACTCAACGGCCATATCTAAAAAAATGTCAACTGTCAGGAATGACAACTTAATTCTAACCTTTTTTAAAAAAAAATCAAACCTGCTTATGGCCCAGAATGTCCTCTAAGGCAACAGCTGAAAGGCTCCGATCTAGAAAACACCATGTGTTTTTATTCTCAACACAGAAGCAAGGAAAAGGAAACCAGTAAAGTCAATGCTGCTATAAAAAGCTTTCCTCCTCGAAGAATTATAACAACAAAGAAGAGCCTGTTTCTTAAGATCCAGTAACCGATGTCTGGACAGGACTATTAGCGAAAAATGATTTTATTTTTGTTTCCAATCGAAGGAAAGCTGCACAGGGCGAGGGAATCTGTCTGTGAAACTGAAATGAGACCGGAGGACAACAGGGAGGAGGACTTGATTAATTCTCTTTAAGATAAATAAGTACAGCAAGAGAGTAAGATTTCGACGCAGCACTTCAGACCTTTAAATACAGGTAGCGCTCGACTTAAGACCACAATAGAGTCCATAATGTCTGTTGCCAAGTGACACATTTATTTAGTGAAGTTTGCCCCATTTTACAAAATTTCTTGCAGAGAAGAGCAACAAAGATGATTAGGGGACTGGAAACTAAAACATATGAAGAACGGTTGCAGGAACTGGGTATGTCTAGTTTAATGAAAAGAAGAACTAGGGGAGACAGGATAGCAGTCTTCCAATATCTCAGGGGTTGCCACAAAGAAGAGGGAGTCAAACTATTCTCCAAGGCACCTGAGGGCAGAACAAGAAGCAATGGGTGGAAACTAATCAAGGAGAGAAGCAACTTAGAATGGAGGAGAAACTTCCTGACAGTGAGAACAATCAGTGGAACAGAAGTTGCCTCCAGAAGTTGTGAATGCCCCAACACTGGAAGTCTTTAAGAAGATGTTGGATAGCCATTTGTCTGAAACGGTATAGGGTTTCCTGCCTAGGCAGGGGGTTGGACTAGAAGACCTCCAAGGTCCCTTCCAACTCTGCTATTGTATTGTATTGCAACAGTTGTTAAATTAGTAACAGGGTTGTTAAGTGAATCTGGCTTCCCGCATTGACTTTACTAGTTGGAAGGTCGCAAAAGGGGATCACATGACTCCGGGACACTGCGACCATCGTAAGTATGAGTCAGTTGCCAAATGTCTGAATTTTGGTCACGTGACATACTTGCAATGGTCATGGGAAAAAGTCATTTTTTCAGTGACATTCTAACTTTGGATGATCACTGGCGAATGGTAAGTTGAGGACCTATCGGTATGCCTACAGCCCAAAGTTTTAACTTGGGAACTGAAGTATGAAAAAAAGGATTAAAGAAAACATCTGAAAAGTCAGCCCAGCTTTCCAAAGATACGGCCACTACTCTGTTCACAAGGCAAAGTTAACAAAGGTGGGTCAAGATTGGCACAATATGATGCAGGGATTGGTTCACATTAATCAAAAAATCCACCCCACCCATTTTTGCTTAGGACGCTGTTCAAATCCAGCTTGATCTGGTGGAGCTGTTTTTATTTTATTTAGCCTATGGCAGTGTTTCTCAACCTTGGCGACTTTAAGTCCTGTGGACTTCAATTCCCAGAATCCCCCAGCCAGCTGGCTGGGGAATTCTGGGAGTTGAAGTCCACAGGACTTAAAGTCGCCAAGGTTGAGAAACACTGGCCTATGGCATCTACTGTGGTTATGCAGTCCCTGACCTACCACACTAATAAAACACGTTACACAGGTGGTCCTCAGTTTGCAACCACAATTGAGACACACATTTATGTTGTTAAGTGAGATATTTGTTAAGTGACTTTTGCCCCATTTTATGACCTTTCTTGCCATGCTTGCTAAGTGGATCACTGCACTTGCTAAGTTAGTCACACGGTTGTTAAGAGAATTTGGCGTCCTCACTGACTTTGTTGTCAGACGGTCGCAAAAGGGGATTGCATGATCCTGGGACACTGTGACCGTCATAAATATGAGTCAGTTGCCAAGCATCCCAATTTTCATCGAATGACCCCGGGGATACTGCAAGAGCCGTTAAGGGTGACAAACAGTCCTAAGTCACTTTTTGACCCTGTCAGTATCATTTTGGTCACTAAATGAACTGTTTCAAGTTGAGGAATACCTGTACATACCACCACAAATATAAATTTAAGTAAAACATCAACCAATACACATACATAAAAGGTAAAGGTAGATTTCCCCTCGCACATGTGTCAATCGTTCCTGACTCTAGGGGGCGGTGCTCATCTACGTTTCAAAGCCGAAGAGCCAGCGCTGTCCGAAGACGTCTCCGTGGTCATGTGGCCAGCATGACTAAACACCGAAGGCGCTTGGAATGCTGTTCCCTTCCCACCACAGATGGTTCCTATTTTTCTCCTTGCATTTTTAAGTGCTTTCGAACTGCTAGGTTGGCAGAAGCTGGGACAAGTCACGGGAGCTCACTCCGCTACGCGGCACTAGGAATTCGAACTGCCAACCTTTCTGATTGACAAGCTCAGCGTCTTACCACTCCATCCCTTATATATACATATATACACATAAATGAAATTAACCTGTGCACAATGCAACATATGAGATAAAATATTAATTTAAAGTAAAACTACGCTCTCCCTGCAGCTGTCAAGTTACTAAGATGGTTGTTAAGTGAATGTGGCTTCCCTATTTGCAAGAAGGTCGCAAAATGGGGATCACGTGACCCCAGGACACTACGACCCTCGTAAAGACGAGTCAGTTGCCATGCATCTGACTTTTGGTCAGGGAACCGCAGGGAGAGGAGCCGAGGTGGCGCAGTGGTTAGAGTGCAGCACTGCAGGTCACTTCAGCTGACTGCAGTTCTGCAGTTTGGCTGTTCAAATCTCACCGGCTCAGGGTTGACTCAGCCTTCCATCCTTCCGAGGTGGGTGAAATGAGGACCCGGATTGTTGTTGGGGGTGATATGCTGACTCTGTAAACCGCTTAGAGAGGGCTGAAAGCCCTATGAAGCGGTATATAAGTCTAACTGCTATTGCTATCTATCTATCTATCTATCTATCTATCTATCTATCTATCTATCATCTATCTATCTATCTATCTATCTATCTATCTATCTTATCTATCTATCTTATCTATCCATCCATCCATCCATCCATCCATCCATCCGGGTGAAATGAGGACCCAGACTGTGGGGAAGATATGCTGACTCTGTAAACCGCTTAGAGAGGGCTGAAAGCCCTATGAAGCGGTATATAAGTCTAACTGCTATTGCTATCTATCTATCTATCTATCTATCTATCTATCTATCTATCATCTATCTATCTATCTATCTATCTATCTATCTTATCTATCTTATCTATCTATCTTATCTATCCATCCATCCATCCATCCATCCATCCATCCGGGTGAAATGAGGACCCAGACTGTGGGGAAGATATGCTGACTCTGTAAACCGCTTAGAGAGGGCTGAAAGCCCTATGAAGCGGTATATAAGTCTAACTATGCTATTGCTATCCTGCAATGGTTGTTAAGTGCGACAAACGGCCGAAAGTCACTGTTGTCCGTATATGTCATTTCGGTCGCTAAACGAGCCGTGGCAAGTCGAGGGCTACCTGTAGTACCAGCGCAAATATCAATGTAGATAAAACATCAACAGATACACAGACATAAATGAAAGAAATACGTGGACAATTCTACACATACGGGATGAAACACTAAATGAATAAACTAATAAATAACGAATCCTAACTGAAGGGAGAACCAGGCTCTCCCTGCAGGATCCCAGGGGTGAACACGTGTGAATGCGGACTCTTAAGAATTCCCAGCTGGCCAATCAGCGACAAGCAGCTCCTTCACCCCCCCACCCGCGTCTCCCGACGGGCTGTGCATTCTGGGAGTTGTAGTCCCCGCCGTTCTGACAGGTGCAGGGTTATCCCAGCGGGGCCAAGGCCTTGTTCTCTCTCTCCCGAGGCCCAGCGGAACCCTCAGCTCCCGGGGCGACGTGGAGAGCCAAGCCGGCTTATTCGGGTTAGGGAGACCCTGCTGAGGCAGACCCGGGCCGGGGAGGCCTTCACCCCGGCCGCCCTCGCTGCCTCGTCCCGGAACGGGCCTTCTCCACCCGCACCGGGACCCGGAGGCCGAGGGCCGCTACCTTATCCAGGATCCCGTTCTTGTTGGCTCCGCCGCCGCCTCCCGCGCCGCCACCGACTTTCGCCGCCATCTTGGCTCCTCCTTTCCCCCTTCGCGACCTGTTCGCCGCTGATTGGCTGAGCGGGGAGAGGCCTGCGCAAGGCACGCCGGGACGGGGAGGCGCCGCCCTATAGGGAGCCGCGCCCGCGCGCGGGGCAGCCTGGGAAGTGGAGTTCGCGGCGGGCGGGTTGCCATGGCTACCGGGGGCCTCGGGAAGGAAATGTGAGGGAGTCGCGGCTCGCCTTGGATCGAAGAAAAGGAGCCCGAGGAAGGAAGGACGACCGGCTGGACGGCCAGCTGTGGGGAGGGGGCTGAAGCCGGAATCCGAGCCGCCTCCGTCCTCTCTCCTGCGGGGAGCGGTGGGGTGGGAAGAGAAAAGGCGCGGGAGGCTTTCTAGCCACGGGAGGACTCGACGCTCTATGGTTTGCCCCCCCCCCCCTCTTTATAAGAGGTTTTAATTATGTCTTTTCCCTCCCTTTAATTCATTAATTCCCCAAGTTGGAGCCCTTCCCAGCGTGGAATTACAATCCCCATCTCCTCCCCCAGTTGGTCTGGCTCCACAACCGGGGTGGGTGTGGATTATGGTTTATGTAGCCCTCGTCCATCACATCCTGGGGGTTGGGATGGAATGAGTAAGCTGGAAGGGACCTTAGAGGTCCTCTAGTCCAACCCCCTGCTCAAGCAGGAGACCCTGTGCCATTTCAGAAAAGGTCTCTCCTTCAAAGCCTCCAGTGTTGGAGCATCCACAACTTCTGGTGGCAAGCTGTTCCACTGGTTAATTGTCCTCATGGAACTTTCTCCTGAGTTCTAGCTTAGTTTTCTTCTTGATTAGACTGGCAGAATAATAGCAGTAGCAGTAGACTTATATACCGCTTCATAGGGCTTTCAGGCCTCTCTAAGCGGTTTACAGAGAGTCAGCATATTAACCCCAACAACAATCTGGGTCCTCATTTTACCCACCTCGGAAGGATGGAAGGCTGAGTCAACCCTGAGCCGGTGAGATTTGAACCGCTGAACTGCTGATCTAGCAGTAGCCTGCAGTGCTGCATTTAACCACTGCGCCACCTCGGAAGAAGAGAATAACAGGATTGGAAGGTTCCTTAGAGGTCTTATAGTCCAATCCACTGCTCAAGCAGGAAACCTTATACCATTTCAGACAAATGGTTGTCCAGTCTCTTCTTCAAAGCCTCCTGTGTTGGAGCATCCACAACTTCTAGTGGCAAGCTGTTCCACTGGTTGTCCTCATGGAACTTTCTCCTTAGTTCTAGCTTAGTTTTCTTCTTGATTAGGCTAGCAGAATAAGAGAATTAACCGCCCCGAGTCCCTCGGGATAGGGCGGCATACAAATATAATAAATGAGAATAACAGGATTGGAAGGTTCCTTAGAGGTCTTCTAGTCCAATCCACTGCTCAAGCAGGAAACCTTGTACCATTTCAGACAAATGGTTGCCCAGTCTCTTCTTCAGAGCCTCTGGTGTTGGAGCATCCACAACTTCTGGTGGCAAGCTGTTCCACTGGTTAATTGTTCTCATGGTTAGGAAGTTTCTCCTTAATTCCAGGTCGCTTCTCTCCTTGATGAGTTTCCATCCATTGTTTTTAGTTCTGCCCTCAGGTGCTTTGGAGAATAGAGTGTACGATGTGTTGCTTTTTAATCTGTTTTCTCTTCCTTATTTTTAACTTTTTTATCTTTTTAGCCTTGTATTTTGTAAGCCGCCCGGAGTCCTTCGGGATTGGGCGGCATATAAATTCATTAAATTTACAATTTAGCTTAACCCCCCTCTTCTTTGGGGCAGCCCCTCAAATACAGGAAGACTGCTATCATGCCTCCCCTGGTCCTTCTTTTCCTTAGGCTAGCCAGACCCAAATCCCGCAGCTGTTCTTCATATGTTTTAACCATCTTAGTTTAGCTCTTCTCTGAACTCTTTCTAAAATCCCAACATCTTGTTTGTAGTATGGTGACCAAAATTGGTTGTTTTTGCTGAGGGGTTGGGGGGTTGGACTAGATGATCTCAAGGAATGCTACCGGCCCTTATTCCAGCTTCTTTGATGGATTTGAAGCAGAAGGTCATGGACGAGAGTGGTTTAAAATCTCGGGATTCCTAAGCCCAGGGTTTCAATGGTGGTAGCCCCCTGTCTGGGAACTTGCATAGTCCTCTGCTTACTTTGTGGCAGGTGTTTGCTGCGCTCCGTGACGGGGGTGACGAGGTCTCTGGGGGCTGGCATGGCAGTGGGTCGTTGCAGTAACGGTTCAGGTTGATTTGAACCCTCACGTCGCCATGTGTCACCCGCATTGCTGGTCTGGGCAGGTGTTGGTTTCCCCCTGGCAGGGCTTGCTGGGAAGGGTCCCTGTGGGCCATGTCACAGAGGCCTGGCTGCTTTGTTAAGCAGTGACATGGGGAGGGTGGGGGTCTCCCCTGGAGAAAAACAGGGATTGCAAAAGTTTATCTTTTTTTGCAAAGAGAGATGAAGTCCGTAGAGATTCTCCATCATCCAGGTCCTGGTTGTCCCAAGGGTGCCTTTTTTCAAGAGTCAACTGGACTTTCTCTTTTTCCTTGAAGACGTTTCTCTTCTCATCCCAGAAGCTTCTTCAGCTCTGACTGGATGGTGGAGGATGGAAGGATTGATGCTCCTTGCAGACAGCTGGTCCTTTGCATCCTTTGAGAGGGTCCTTGAGGCCACTTGGAGGTTTTATCTGTGTCCTCAGGGTCCCCTTAGTGGTGCAAATGGTTCCTTCAATTTTTTCCCCTGGAAATCCATTCCTTCCCCCACCCCATTCCAAGGGTCTTCATCCAAAATTGCATAGCTGAAAGTCTATAGAGATTCTCCGTCATCCAGGTTGTCCCAAAGGTGCTTTTTTCAGGAGAAAACTGGACTTTCTTGTTTTTTCTTTCGAAGACGTTTCGCTTCTCATCCAAGAAGCTTCTCCAGCTCTGGCCGAATGTTGAGGAACGGAAGGATTGATGCTCCTTGCAGACAGCTGGTCATTTGCATCCTTTGAGAGGGTCCTTGAGGCCACTTGGAGGCTTCCCTGTGTCTTCAGGGTCCCCTGAGTGGTGCAAATGGTTCCTGTACTTCTCAATTTTTCTGGAAATCCATTCATACTCCCACAACATTTGGTTTCAAAGAAAAAAACAAGACAGTCCAGTTGCCTTCTGAAAAAAGCACCTTTGGGGCAATCATGGACCTGGATGATGGAGAATCTCTACAGACTTTTAGCTATGCAATTTGGGGTGAAGACCCTTGGAATGGGGTGGGAGCAGGAATGGATTTCCAGAGAGAGAAATTCCAGACTACAGGAATCTTTTGCACCACTCAGGGGACCCTGAGGACACAGATAAAGCCTCCAAGTGGCCTCAAGGACCCTCTCAAAGGATGCAAAGGACCAGCTGTCTGCAAGGAGCATCAATCCTTCCCTTCCCCACCATCCAGTCGGAGCTGAAGAAGCTTCTTGGAGGAGAAGAGAAACGTCTTCAAAGAAGAAAAAACAAGGAAGCCCATTTGCCTCCTGAAAAAAGCATCTCTTTTTTGAGGGACAAATACAGGATTCGAAGGGACCTTGGAAGTCCTCTAGTCCCGAGTTAGAACAGCACTGGAAAAAAGGGACTTATGACCGTTTTTCACACTTGTGACCTCATGGTCACGTGATCCAAATTCAGACGCTTGGCAACTGACTCATACCGTATTTATGACGGGGCGAAGCGTCCTGGGGGAAATCCCCTTTTGGGACCTCCTGACGAGCAAAATTCACAGGACAGCCAGATTCCCTCAACAGCTGTGTGACTCGCTTTACAGCTGCTGTGATTCACTTAACGAACCGTGGCAAGAAAGGTCATAAAATGTGGGGGGGGGGCAAACTCACTTAACAAATGTCTCTCGTAGCAACAAAACATCTGGGCTCCGTGGTGGTTGCAAATCGAGGACTACCTGTCTACTTAAGTCTTTACTCAGTTGTGCAAATTTTCGGAATCTCCTAGATCAGTGTTTCTCAACCTTGGCCACTTGAAGATGTCTGGACTTCAACTCCCAGAATTCCCCAGCCAGCATTCGCTGGCTGGGGAATTCTGGGAGTTAAAGTCCAGACATCTTCAAGTGGCCAAGGTTGAGAAACACTGCTCTAATCCTTCAGGGATCCTTTCATTGGTTCGATCCCCTAGAGGGGAACCCATCATTTCGAGCAGATGAAAACTTTCGTGGTTTTATTTTTTTTTAGGAATTTTATGCCTCAAAATATGCAGATGAACTTCCTTCCTCAGGGACTTTATTGAGGGAGATTTCAAAAGCTGTGGTTTTTTGTTGTTGTTGTTGCTGGAAAGGTTTTAATTATTAACATTCTGCTTTGCCTTAAGGGCTGAAGGGAGATCATGGCAGCCTCGTATAAGCTGGATGATGGGCAGTGTTATCCCACCAACTGCTTTCCCGCTAAAAGCCTTCTGCAGCCTCGATACGAAGAAGGTAACGTGTCTGGATATGCAGTTTTTAAGAAGTGGGGAAGGTTTCAGGATCTTTGTAGCTGGAAAAAAAAAATAGAGACTTCTATAAATCCCTCCCCAAAGTGGCCCAGCTTATCTTTCTAGATTAAGGATTGTGAATATTCCCACTCATCCAGTTCATGTTTGTCCCAAGGGTGGTTTTTTTTTTCTTCAAGAGGCAACTGGACTATCATACAACAATAAAAATGTTGAGACTTTGGAAAAAGTTCAGAGAAGAGCAGAATTACAATGATCACAATTGCAATGCGCTCTACATGGGGCTGCCCTTGAAGAGTGTTCGAAGACTTCAGTTAGTCCAGAACGCAGCCGCGCGAGCGATTGTGGGTGCACCCAGGTACACCCACGTCACACCTATCCTCCGCGAGCTGCACTGGCTACCCATTAGTCTCCAAATCCGCTTCAAGGCGCTGGTCGCTACCTATAAAGCCCTACATGGCATAGGACCTGGATACCTGAGAGACCGCCTCCTGCCGATTACCTCCCATAGACCGATCAGATCACACAGACTAGGCCTCCTCCGGATCCCATCTGCCAGCCAATGTCGGCTGGCGACTCCCCGGGGGAGACCCTTCACTGTTGCAGCTCCAGCCCTTTGAAATGACCTCCCCGTGGAGATCCGGACCCTCACTACCCTCCCGGCCTTCCGCAAAGCCACCAAGTCCTGGCTGCTCCAGCAGGCCGGGGGGCTTGTGAAATATCCAGCCTCACGGTAACTGTGAATGTTGTATATTTTAAAGTGTTGTTTTGTTTATTTATCCCCTTCCCTTGTTTATTGTAAGCCGCCCGGAGTCCTTCGGGAGTGGGCGGCATACAAGACCAATAAACTCAACTCAATCAAAGGCCTGGAGACTAAAACATAGGAAGAACGGTTGCAGGAATTGGGTACTTCTAGTTTAAAGAAAAGAAGGACTAGGGAGGATGTGATAGTAGTATTCCATTATTTGAAGGGCTGCCCCAAAGAAGAGGGAGGGTTCAAATTATTCTCCAAAACACCTGAAGGCAGAGCAAGAAACAATGGTTGGAAACTAATCAAAGAGGGAAGCAACCTGGGAATTAAGGAGAAAGATGAAATGTATAGCTTAGAAACGTAGATGTACAGATATAGGAATAATTAGGGATGTATAAAAATGTAATTGACTAACAAATGGTTATTGTCAGTACTGTCAGAAAGGATTGTAACGTATGCGAAAACTATTTTTAAAGATGTTTGTATTTTAAAGTTTATAATTTTCAATAAAGGTTTAAAAATTTAAAGAAAGAAAAGAAAAAAAAAAGGAGAAACTTCCTAACACTGAGGACAATTACCAGTGGAACCGCTTGCCACCAGAAGTTGTGGGTGCTCCATCACTGGAGGTTTTTAAGAAGAGACTGGACAGACACTTGTCTGAAGTAGTATAGGGTCTCCTGCTTGAGCAGGGGGGGGGGGTTGGACTGCAAGACCTCCAAGGTCCCTTCCAGTTCTATTTTATTCCAATTGTTTTGTTTTTCTTTGAAGAGGTTTCGCTTCTCCTCCAGGAAGCTTCTTCGGAACAATCAGAGCTGAAGATGAGAAGAGAAATGTCTTCAAAGGAAAACCAGAAAAGTCCAGTTGCCTCCAGAAAAAGAAAAAAAAAAAAACACCTTTGGGGCCTTCTAGAGCGATGCTCCCAGCGCCACCCTCTCAAAACATTTGAGGCAATGGAAAGGCCACCCAGTTGTGCAACTGAGTGCGAATGTATTGTGTGAATCTCTCCTCTGCTCCCTTTGCCGAACCCCGCTGGAGGGTTTAGGGAAAGGACCCTGCAGAAGAGGAGATTTGAAGCTGTGCTGTCCTTAATACTCTCATGCCTAAGGCGGGACTAGAACTCACCGTCTCCTGGTGATCGGGCCAAAGTCACCCAGCTGGCTTTCATGCCTAAGGCGGGACTAGAACTCACCGTCTCCTGGTGATTGGCCCAAAGTCACCCAGGTGGCTTTCATGCCTAAGGCGGGACTAGAACTCACCGTCTCCTGGTGATTGGCCCAAAGTCACCCAGCTGGCTTTCATGCCTAAGGCAGGACTAGAACTCACCGTCTCCTGGTGATTGGCCCAAAGTCACCCAGCCGGCTTTCATGCCCAAGGCGGGACTAGAACTCACCGCCTCCTGGTGATTAGCCCAAAGTCACCCAGCTGGCTTTCATGCATAAGGGGGGACTAGAACTCACCGTCTCCTGGTGATTGGCCCAAAGTCACCCAGGTGGCTTTCATGCCTAAGGCGGGACTAGAACTCACCGCCTCCTGGTGATTAGCCCAAAGTCACCCAGCCGGCTTTCATGCATAAGGGGGGACTAGAACTCACCGTCTCCTGGTGATTGGCCCAAAGTCACCCAGGCGGCTTTCATGCCTAAGGCGGGACTAGAACTCACCGTCTCCTGGTGATTGGCCCAAAGTCACCCAGCCGGCTTTCATGCCTAAGGCGGGACTAGAACTCACCGTCTCCTGGTGATTGGGCCAAAGTCACCCAGGTGGCTTTCATGCCTAAGGCAGGACTAGAACTCACCGTCTCCTGGTTTAACCACTAAACTAAAGGGACTTAAAGTTCACCTTGGCTGAGTTTTTCTTTCTGCACCTCTCCCTCCAGGCGCCGGTCACTGGCAGGTGGCCCGTCATAATGTGGAGAAAAGCAAGGCCGAATGGCTGCTTGGCATGGAAGCTGCCCAGCAGAGCTGGCAAGAGTGTTTGCGGAAAGCTCAGTGCCCCAGGCCCGACAAAGTCCTCAATGGGGCCCTGCTGGTGAGTGAGGGTGGTCATTGCAGAGGGTTGGACTAGATGACCCTTAGGGTTCCTTCCAGCCTCCACAATCCTGGGCGCCTGGAGTCCTTGGAAGGACGAGGGTCAAGGAGCCTCATGGGAAAGTCCTTGAGAACCGGAGCGGAAATCGGCCAATGAGATTACACAGATAGTCCTTGACTTACAACCATTCGTTTTAGTGACTGTTCAAAATTACAGCTGCACTGGAAGCCTCTGGAGCTTCTCATTCCCCCATCCCTCAGTCAGAACCGAAGAAGCTTCTTGGATGAGAAGGGAAATGTTGTCAAGGGGAAAAAAACCACCCAAGAAAGTCCAGAAGGCTTTTGAAAAAGTGACCTATGACCGTTTTTCACACTTACAACCGTTGGAGCCCCCCCACGGTCACGTGGCCAAAATTCAGGCGCTTGGCAAATGACTCATATTTATGACGGTCGCAGTCTCCCAGGGTCGCGTGATATCTTTGACAAGAAGAATCAACGGGGAAGCCAGATTTCACTTTACAAAACTACAGCTGGGATTCCCAATGCCGGCTGGGGAATTCTGGGGGTGGGTTGAAGTCCCAGATCCTGGAGTAGACATTCCCAGTTCCCTCAACCATTCATCCTCTGAATCAAGATCCCGTGAAGGGTTAATGCCACTTTATAAGGTCTTGGGAAGGCCACACTTGGAATACGGCATCCAGTTTTGGTCGCCACGATGTAGAAAAGATGTGGAGACTCTAGAAAGAGTGCAGAGAAGAGCAACAAAGAGGATGAGGGGACTGGAGGCTAAAACATACGAAGAACGGTTGCAGGAACTGGGTATGTCTATTTTAATGGAAAGAAGGACCAGGGGAGACATGATGGAAGTCTTCCAATATCTCAGGGGTTGCTACAAAGAAGAGGGAGTCAAGCTATTCTTCAAAGCACCTGAGGGCAGAACAAGAAGCAATGGGTGGAAACTAACCAAGGAGAGAAGCAACCTTGAATTAAGAAGGAATTTCCTGACAGTGAGAACAATTAATCAGTGGAACAACTTGCCTCCAGAAGTTGTGAATGCCCCAACACTGGAAGTTTTTAAGAAGATGTTGGTTAGCCATTTGTCTGAAGTGGTATAGTGTCTCCTGCTTGAGCAGGGGGTTGGACTAGATGACTTCCGAGGTCCCTTCCAACTCTGGTATTGTGTTATTGGGTATGTCTAGTTTAATGAAAAGAAGGACCAGGGGAGACATGATAGCAGTCTTCTGATATCTCAGGGGTTGCCACCAAGAAGAGGGAGCCAAGCTATTCTCCAAGGCACCTGAGGGTGGAACAAGAAGCAATGGGTGGAAACTAATCCAGGAGAGAAGCAACTTAGAACGGAGGAGAAATTTCCTGACAGTGAGAACAATTAACCAGTGGAACAGAAGTTGCCTCCAGAAATTGTGATTGCTCCAACACGGGAAGTTTTTAAGAAGAGATTGGACAGCCATCTGTCTGAAATGGTATCAGTTCTCCTGCTTGAGCAGGGGGGGTTGGACTAGATGACCTCCGAGGTCCCTTCCGACTGTTATTCCGGTTTAGCCTCTAGATTACTTATTCATCTTAGTTGCGCTTCTCCACCCTCTTTGTAAGGCCTCACCATATTCCCTTTATCCTGAGTTAGAATAGAATGGAATAGAATAGAATAGAATAGAATAGAATAGAATAGAATAGAAAATACAATGCAGAATAGAATATAAAATATGGAATGGGAATAGGAATAATAGGAATAGGAATAAGAATAGAATGGAATAGAACAGAAAATATAATGCAGAATAGAATAGAATATAAAATATGGAATGGGAATGGGAATAATAGGAATAGGAATAGAATAAGAATAGAATAGAATATAATATAAAATATGGAATGGGAATAGGAATAATAGGAATAAGAATAGAATAATAGAACATAAAATAGAATATAGAATAGAATATAAAATATGGAATGGGAATAGGAATAATAGGAATAGGAATAAGAATAGAATAATAGAACATAAAATATAATGCAGAATAGAGTAGAATATAAAATATGAAATGGGAATAGGAATAATAGGAATAGGAATAAGAATAGAATAGAACAGAAAATATAATGCAGAATAGAATAGAATATAAATATGGAATGGGAATAGGAATAATAGGAATAAGAATAGAATAATAGAACAGAAAGTATAATGCAGAATAGAATATAAAATATGGAATGGGAATAGGAATAATAGGAATAGAATAGAATAGAATAACTGATTTGGAAGGGACCTCGGAGGTCTTCTAGTCCAATCTCCTGATTAGGCAGAAAACCCTACACCACTTCAGACAAATGGTTAGCCAACGTCTTCTTAAAAACTTCCAGTGTTGGAGCATTCACAACTTCTGGATCCTGTCCCTCAGTCAGCTCACACAGCCCCTATTGAAATACTAACACACACACACACCCATTTTACAGAGTCTTCCTGTCATGGCCACTGCAGAGGAAATTGGTTTTTTTGGCGGTAGGGATTTGACTTTTCCATTTTCACTTTCTTTGACTTGTGATTTCTAGATCAAGCTCCACCATGTGCAGACACCTTCGGATTTGTGCTCCGTGAATATCAGCCACCAGAACTTCGCCTTGGTGAGTAGGGATTCGAACCCGCGACATCCCTTTGCTTCAAGGGGAGGGGCCCTTACAGGTGGCATTTTAGGCGGCTTGGTCCGGTCCCCTTTTCTCCTGGGTGGCTGGGACCCGTTTCTTATTTTTTACAGGTAGTCCCCCACTTACGACCGTTTTCACTTAGCGGCCGTTCAAAGTTACAACAGTTACCAAAAAAAAGTGGCTCACTTATGACCGCTTGGCACGCTTTGCGACCATTGCAGCTTCCCTGTGGTTGCGCGACCAACTGACTCGCATTTGGGGGCCCCTTGGCGACCGTTTGCCAAGCTGAGTCAACAAGGGGAAGCTAAGATTCCCTTAACGACCGTGTTCCCTTAACGACCGTGTTATTAACGTCACAGCCGCAGGGATTCGCTTTAACACAGGGGTGTCCAAACTTGGGAACTTTAAGACTTGTGGACTTCAACTCCCAGAATTCCCCAGCCGGGGAATTCTGGGAGTTGAAGTCCACAAGTCTTAAAGTTCCCAAGTTTGGACACCCCTGGCTTAACAGATGTGGCAGGAACAGTCACCCACACGGGGCAAAACTTACTCAACTCCTCTCTCGCTTACCAGCAGAAACCTCAGACTGAATTGGGGTTGTAAGTCAAGGACTAACTGTCGCTCAGAGGGGATTCTGTTGGAGGGTGGGGTGTTGGGCCACCTCTTGGGGGTCAGCTGGTGAGGAAGAGACCCTTAAGAGGCGAAGGAACTGAGTTGCCCACCCTCCCGTTTCGACAGGCAAGGGAGAGAGATTTTATGCAGTTCGATTCCGTCGCTTACATCAACGCCACCGAAAACCTGTTGACTTTAGGTAAGGAAACCACACACATCAATTTGGGGGGGTGGCTTGGATGGGTCATGTCTGGTTGGTCCATTCTGACTAGAGGTGGGGGTGAAGTTTATTTATGTATTTATGCTCTTATTTGTGTATTTATCGTTCTGCCCTTCTCCCCTATGAGGGGACAACTGTTCGTTCAGTGCTTGTTTGAAGTTACAATGCCATTGAGAATAGAGTAGGGTAGAGTAGAATAGAATAGAATAGAATATGGGATGGAATAGAATAGAATAGAATAGAATGCACAATAGGATAGAATAGAATAGAATAAGAAATAAGAATAGAATATGGAATGGTATGAATGGAATGGAAGAGAATAGCAGAATAGAATAGAATAGAAAATAGAGTAGAATAAAAAATTGAGTTGAATAGAATAGAATAGTATAGACTAGAGAATAGAATAAGAAATAAGAATAGAATATGGAATGGTATGAATGGAATGGGAGAGAAGAGAGAATAGAATAGAATAGGAGAATAGAATAGAAAATAGAGTAGAATAAAAAATTGAGTTAAATTGAATAGAATAGTATAGAATAGAATAGAGAATAGAATAGAATAAGAAATAAGAATATGGAATGGTATGAATGGAATGGAAGAGAAGAGAGAATAGAATAGAAAATAGAGTAGAATAAAAAATTGAGTTGAATAGAATAGTATAGACTAGAGAATAGAATAGAATAAGAAATAAGAATATGGAATGGTATGAATGGAATGGAAGAGAAGAGAGAATAGAATAGAATAAAATAAAATAAAAAATAGAGTAGAATAAAAAATAGAGTTGAATAGAACAGTATAGAATAGAACAGAGAATAGAATAGAATAGAATAGGAGAATAGAATAGAATAAAATAGAAAATAGAGTAGAATAAAAATATTAAATAGAAGAGTATAGAATAGAGAATAGAATAGAATAAGAAATAAGAATAGAATATGGAATGGTATGAATGGAATGGAAGAGAAGAGAGAATAGAATAGAATAGGAGAATAGAATAGAATAAAATAGAAAATAGAGAGTAGAATAAAAATAGAGTTGAATAGAGTAGAGTAGAATAGAGTAGAATAGAATAGAATAGAACAGAATATCCTTTATTGGCCAGGTGAGATCACAAGGAATTTGCATAGGTTCTCGGTGTACATACAAGCTATAAGTGAGAAATCATGATCATAGTCATCATAAATACCCTCATCATGAATCATAAGATGCAACACTTAGCAATCTCATAGGCAACTAAAGAAGGAATCAAATCATACTAGAAAACTAAAGAAATCAATATAAACCATAAAGATACGAGCAACACGGTTATAGTCGTAAGTATAAAAGAAGATAGGGATCAGGAAGGATGAGAAGCAGAATAGCAATGCAGCCTTAGTGAATGACAGCCGGGAGGGAATTATTTGTTCAGCAGAGGGATGGCGCAGTGCACGGGGGCCTCCATGGAAGGCAAAATAGGACTTGCAACCAGTTTTCACCCTGGCAGCCATTGCAGCCTGCCCAGTCACGTGATCAAAATTGGGATGGGATGCTTAGCAGCTGTCACCTACTTAACGAAAAGCAGCTGGACGTGGTTTTTCCTTGAGTACCTTTCCCTTCGCCTGTTGGGGCCGAAGCAACGGTCCATTTCAGGGGGCCGCCTTTGAAACCTGCCTCTGTTTTAACATTCGTCTAGAAACTTTCCGTAACTTTCCTGGCCTTCGGGAGCTGGAACTTTCTCTGAATGGTCTGAGGAATCTTAAAATCAGGATTGGGGATTTCCCTCACTTGGAAGTAAGTCCGGAGGGCAAAAGTGAAAGTTGCACGAATCCCAGCTGGGAATTGAGGTTAAATTTTTCCAATTTAAAAGTTGGTTTCCAATGTTCTATATGTTGTGTGTGTAAACTCAGTTGGGAAAGACCTCCGCAGGCCCAAGCACTTTTGCTGCTAAACTATAGGTTACATTTTTTAAAAAAAAGATACAATAGATAGATAGATAGATAGATAGATAGATAGATAGATAGATAGATAGATAATAGATAGATAGATAGATAGATTAATAGATAGATAGATAGATAGATAGATGATAGATAGATAGATAGATAGATAGATAGATAGATAGATAGATAGATAGATAGATAGATAGATAGATAGATAGATAGATAGATAGATAGATAGATAGATGATAGATAGATAGATGATAGATAGATACATACATAATAGATAGATTTAGATGATAGATAGATAGATAGATAAATAGATAGATTGATAGATAGATGATAGATAGATAGATTAATAGATAGATAGATAGATAGATAGATAATAGATAAATAGATGATAGATAGATAATATATATATATATATATATATATATATATATATATATATATATATATATAGAGAGAGAGAGAGAGAGAGAGAGAGAGAGAGAGATGATAGATAGAGATAGATAGATAGATAGATAGATAGATAGATAGATAGGGAGGGAGGGAGGGAGAGGGAGATAGATAGATATAATAGATGGCCAGGTATGGATGGATGGATTAGATAGACATAGAAGACAGATGTGGATGAATGATAGATAAGAGAGGAAGATAGAAAGAAATAATAGCTAGATGGATGGATGGATGTACAGATGGACAGAGATAGATAGATAGATAGATAGATAGATAGATAGATAGATAGATAGATATAGATAGATTGATAGATAGATGATAGATAGATAGATTAATAGATAGATAGATAGATAGATAGATAGATAGATAGATAGATAAATAGATAAATAGATGATAGATAGATTATATATATATATATATATATATATATATATATATATATATATAGAGAGAGAGAGAGAGAGAGAGAGAGAGAGAGAGAGAGAGAGATATGATAGATAGAGATAGATAGATAGATAGATAGATAGATGATAGATAGATAGATAGATAGATAGATAGATAGATAGATAGATAGATAGGGAGGGA
>NC_045546.1:1277549-1435049 GCF_009769535.1 Thamnophis elegans
TCCCTTCCTCATCCTCTTCTCCTTTTCTTCCTTCTCCATCCTGGAGGCTTCGAAGGAGAGACTGGACAGCCATTTCTCTGGAATGATACAGGGTCTCCTGCCTGAGCAAGGGGCTGGACTAGACGACCTCCAAAGTCCCTTCCAACTTTGTTACTCTGTTATGCTGTTATCCTTCCTTCCTTCTCCCTTCCCTTTTTTTCTCTCATCACTTTTTTCCTCCCTCCTTCTTTCCTTCCTTCCTTCCTTCCTTCCTTCCGCAGTACCCTCACCCCCTTCCCCCATTTTTGGCCTAGCAGGCCTCAGGGAAACCTCCTGGGAGCAAAAACAGACCCCCAAACGCTAAAGGAAAGGTTTTTTTTTTTAAGGTTCCTACCATCGCGGAGCACAGCTGATCGTTGGAACTTTTATTTATTTTTTGCTTTTTAAAGCATTTTTTACTACCGTTTTGGGTGAACCGGGCCAAACCGGTCGCATTTCACCCCTGGCCAATGGGCTAATAATCAACAAAAACTAGCTTTTTTCGATAGCCGCATCACCCACGGTGCATGCTTTGGGAATGCGGGGGTAGTTTTGCAAAAACCTAACTGGGTTAAAAGGTGGCTGATGATGGTTTGCTTCCCTGCCCCTTCAGTGTGCGTCTTGCGGAGGAGAAAGGAGAATTGGCGGGAATATCGGGAAGCTTTGGAACTCCTGAAGGAATTTCAGAAGGACTATAAATGCACGGTGGCCGTTTGTAACAAGGTCAACGAATCCAGGGCAATCAGCAAGGACCAGGTTCCCAAAACCAGTGTCAAGTCCATCCAGAAGATCCGAAGTCTTCCTGCGATCAAGGCCAGGAGAAAGCTGGATGCGTCCTCCCTCCGGGACCTTCAAGAGAAGAACGACTCCCCTCCATCCCACCAATAAGAGAGATTCCAGGCAATATTGCGTGCCCTCACCTAACTGTTGTAGAAGACCTTCAAGTAGGACGCGGCCTTCTAGAGAACTTTTGCTGAAAGGAGCTGCAGCTGATGGAGCGGTGACGCCCCTTGGTACTACCGTCTGTGGAGGAGACACCAGCGCTGTTTCCAGGATCCCTTAGACTTGAAGGCTTTCGTTGAGGTCCCCCAGTAGGAAAGCTTCACAAATTTGAAACCTTGAAATGTATCTTGAAATGTTAAGGTGCATCTCGAAACCTCGAGGTGCGTCGTTAAATCTTGAGGTGCCTCTTGAAAGTTTGAGTTTGAGGTCCATCTTGAAAACTTGAGGTGCATCGTGAAATCTTGAGGTCCATCTTGAAAGCTTGAGGTGCACCTTGAGAGCTTGAGGTCCATCTTGAAAGCTTGAGGTGCACCTTGAAATCTTGAGGTGCACCTTGAAATCTTGAGGTCCATCTTGAAATCTTGAGATCCATCTTGAAATCCATCTTGAAAGCTTGAGGTGTACCTTGAAAGCTTGAGGTGCACCTTGAAAGCTTGAGGTCCATCTTGAAATCTTGAGGTGCACCTTGAAATCTTGAGGTGCACCTTGAAAGCTTGAGGTCCATCTTGAAAGCTTGAGGTGCACCTTGAGAGCTTGAGGTCCATCTTGAAAGCTTGAGGTCCATCTTGAAAGCTTGAGGTGCACCTTGAAATCTTGAGGTCCATCTTGAAATCTTGAGATCCATCTTGAAATCCATCTTGAAAGCTTGAGGTGCACCTTGAAAGCTTGAGGTGCACCTTGAAAGCTTGAGGTCCATCTTGAAAGCTTGAGGTCCATCTTGAAAGCTTGAGGTGCACCTTGAAAGCTTGAGGTCCATCTTGAAAGCTTGAGATCCATCTTGAAACCTTGAGGTCCATCTTGAAATCTTGAGGTGCACCTTGAAATCTTGAGGTGCACCTTGAAAGCTTGAGGTCCATCTTGAAAGCTTGAGGTCCATCTTGAAAGCTTGAGATCCATCTTGAAGGGAACGTTCAAAATGGAACTGGAGTACTTGGAAGAGTCAGATAAACAGCTGTACAAATGATGGGCCTCTGGTTTGTTAAGACAGACACTCTTTGACCCGTGTTGAGAAGAAATAATTGATGATTCCATATTGAGAACCAATCAGTGGCCACTGGGGCCTTCCAGAAGGTCTCTTGGGGAAGGTGTCCCTGGTAGACCACCAAGTTTCAGTCTCCTCCTGTAAGACCAGCAAACGTTTTTTTTCCTCTTATTTCACCGTTCCTCCTCCCTGTGGAAGAACATCAGAAGTTTCCGCAGATCAAAGGTCCTTCTTCTGTCTCAACGGCGGTCATTTCATTTTCCTGGCGCTTCTTGTGGGCACGTTCTTAGGTTCTTATGCAATAAAATTATTCTCCCGAAGGATTTCACCCTTAAAATACTCTGGTTTGGCTCTCTCTCTCCTTTGGATCTTCAGGGGATATTTGCTGCGGGGAATTTCGAACCAGAGTTAATTCACAAAGGTTTACCACGAAGTATGTGAACTTAACTGTGATCTATTCTCGGCTTCCATCTGGCGGGATAACCATGGTTTCTTCCTTGAAAAGAAAGATGGATTAAATTTTGGTTAGCTGAGAAATACCTAAACTGTCATCCTGGGGACTATTACAAGGACATCAATCCACTTTATAGAAAGAAACCACGGTTATCCCATGGCTGAGGGAGTTTGGGCCAGTCCCTCTCCGCCCGGCCCACCTCACAAGGTGGATGTTGAGGGGGAGATGAGGAAGGAGCATTAGCTATGGCTAAGGCAGAACTAGAACTCCCCGCCTCCTGGCGATTGTTCCAAAGTCCACCAGGCTGGCTTTCATGGCTAAGGTGGGACTAGAACTCACAGTCTCCTGGTCATTGTTCCTGCCACCCAAGTGGCTTTCATACCTCCGCACTGGCAACAAGCAGAGCATCCGGCCAGTAAATATTCTGCTGGCTTCATTCATAAAATGAAGAGCCCAGACTCCCCCCTGCAAGGGATTATGGGGTTGTTAAAAAAAGGTGATAATCGGAATATTGGCCAAAAGAGAAAGGTAATGTAATCCCATCTTTTCCAAACCTCCCCCCCCTCCCCAATTCACTTGGAGACTCGTGACCCTTAACAAAGAAAAAGACGCAAACTCCTTCGTCAGTAAACAGATTTCTTTTTTATCAAAACATCGGACGAAGCCACAGTGATTCGGGTGGGACTCAGAAAGCGACACTTTTGAGTCTGGGGGCTGCACGGATTTCCGGGGACCAAGCCGAGAGAGACACCGAAGCGCAACGCATGATTTCGAAGCACACGGGAGACGGATCGCGATGGGATTTAAGGAAGCCGAGCGCAATGCAGTTTCGCCATTTCTTTGAAAGCCTCCCGGCCGATCCCAGGTAGAAACCAACCAGGTGTAGGGGGAAAACCCCGCCCTCAAAAGGCGTTTCCTCATTTGCATAGCGGACCTTAACGGCACACCTGCGCCCGTTTTTAAACAGCTGGTAGAGGGGGGGCGGGAGGAAACATCCAATACCGTTAGTTCTCGACTTAACAACTCGGTCCAAAATTTACATGGCCAAATGAAATATCGGTTAAGGGAGTTTTAAGCGCCGTGTTTTACGACCGATCTGGCCACCGTTGCTAAGTGAATCACTGTAGTTGATAAGTTGCTCGCATGGTTGTTAAATGAATCTGGCTCCCCCCTCCCGCCCCCCAAATTGACTTGGCGTGTCAGGTCGCCAAGGAGGAAACACAGGAAGACTGCAACCGGCGTAAGTACACGCCAGTTGCCGAGCCTCTGAATTTTGATCACATAGCAATAGCAGTAGACTTATATACCGCTTCATAGGGCTTTCAGCCCTCTCTAAGCGGTTTACAGAGTCAGCATATTAACCCCAACAACAATCCGGGTCCTCATTTTACCCACCTCGGAAGGATGGAAGGCTGAGTCAACCCTGAGCCGGTGAGATTTGAACCGCTGACCTGCTGATCTAGCAGTAGCCTGCAGTGCTGCATTTAACCACTGCGCCACCTTGGCTCACATGACGGTAACGGTTGTGAGTCGCTTTTTTATTCCTCCAGTCCCGTTGTAACTTTGGATGGTCACTAAGTGAACAGTTGTAAGTCGAGGACCTTCTGTATTTAAAAAGGCAGGCAGGGTTTCAGTGAAAGACCGCAATTGTTGTGAATACGCAACGGAGTACAATAATTGGCTTCCGTAGATGTCGACACACCAACAACTCTTCGGATTTGGGCTGGGGAGCATCCCTGAAAGGGACCTCACAGGTAGTCCTCGCCTTGCGACCTCAATTGAGCCCAAAATTTCCGTTGCTAAGCGAGACATTTCTTAAGGGAGTTTGCCCCATTGTACGGCCCGCCTGGCTACAGTCGTTAAGTGAATCCCTGCAGTCGGTAACACTTTTGTTGAGTGAATTCTGACAAAACTTTGCTCGTCAGAAAGCCGCAAAAGGGGATCGCGTCACTCTGGGATGCTGCGACCGTCGTAAGTACGAGTCAGGTGCCAAGCGTCCAAATTTTGATCATGGGGATGCTGTGACGGCCGTAAGAGTGAAAACCGGTCACAAGTCATTTTTAGGAGTCCCATGGCTCTAAAAAGGTCGCTAAACGAATCGTCGTAAGTGGAGGACTACCTGTGCTCAAGTCCCGGGACGGCGTCTTGCCGGAGGTGTGTGAAAATTTGAAAACATTCAGCGTGTTCTTGGGGCAGCTTCGGCTCTCAGGGCTCCGAGAGGAGATCCGTCTTCCCGAAATAAAAAGAAATAATCCGTTCATTTTATGAGTCTTTTAAGGCTTTCTCCTTCCTTCGCTTCCACGGACGGCATCTCCACGCGGCAAATTAAAAGGAAGAACACTGATGATCGATGCAATACAAAAAAAAATCTCGTTTTGGGGGGGGGGCCTTTCCTGACAGACAAGTTCCGGGAAAACATTTGGAGGCGTCGTTTCCCACGGGGAAAAAATCCCCCGAAAGCTAAACAGACTGCTTTGCATTTAATTTTCAGTTCTTGGTGGCCCCTTCCTGTTCTGCCCAAATCCTTCTCCCTGCAACCCCCCCCCCCTTGCTTTTCATCCATCCTGGCAGGGGGCAGAATGCATAGCTACCCTCTGGATGAAGTCATGGAACCGGAAAAGCAGGGGGGGGGACCCCAAAAAACTAAGGCTTTAAATCCAAATCAAGCGAAGAACGGATGAGTCAAAAGGGAGTTTTAATACTGGTTAAGAACATACTCTTGAGTTGGGGAGGGAGGTTAGGAATTAAGACCAAAAGCCAGTCTCTAAAGTTGCATTACGGGAGTCGAAGCCCACCCAAAATTGAAAACCTTGGCCAGTTTAAGTGTGGACTTCAACTCCCAGCATGCCCCAGTCAGCACGGATGGACCAACTCCCTGAATATCTCAATCAGCTTGAGTGGGCTTCGACTCCCAGAATTCATGCTGGCTGGGGAATTCTGGGGGTTGAAGTTCCAGACAAAGTTGAAAACCTTGACCAATTTAAGATGCGGACTTCAACTCCCAGAATTCATGCTGGTGTTGGGGAATTCAGGGAGTCAAAGGCCACCTATGCTGGCTGGGGAATTCTGGGAATTGGTCCATTCATGCTCGCTGGGGCAATCTGGGAGTTGAACTCCACACAAAGTTGAGAATCTTGGCCAGTTTAAGATGTGGACTTCAACTCCCAGAATTCATGCTGGCTGGGGAGTTCAGGAAGTCAAAAGTTTACCCATGCTGGCTGGGGAATTCTGGGAGTTGAAGTCCACAGAAAGTTGAGAACCTTGGCCAGTTTAAGATGTGGACTTCAATTCCCAGAATGCCCCCAGCCAGCATGGGTGGTGTTTGACTCCCTGAGTTCCCCAACCAGCATGAATGGACTTCAACTCCCAGAATCCATGCTGGCTGGGGAGTTCTGGGAGTTGAAGTCCACCCAAAGTTGAAAACCTTGACCAATTTAAGATGCGGACTTCAACTCCCAGAATTCATGCTGGTGTTGGGGAATTCAGGGAGTCAAAGGCCACCTATGCTGGCTGGGGAATTCTGGGAATTGGTCCATTCATGCTGGCTGGGGGCATTCTGGGAGTTGAACTCCACACAGAGTTGAGAATCTTGGTCAGTTTAAGATGTGGACTCCAACTCCCAGAATGCCCCCAGCCAGCATGGGTGGTCTTTTGACTCCCTGAGTTCCCCAACCAGCATGAATGGACTTCAACTCCCAGAATTCCCCAACAGGCTTGGAGGAAGGACTTCAATTCCCAAACACCTGAGCCAGCTTGGGTGAACTTCAACTCCCAGAATCCATGCTGGCTGGGGAATTCTGGGAGTTGAAGTCCACCCAAAGTTGAAAACCTTGACCAATTTAAGATGTGGACTTCAACTCCCAGAATTCATGCTGGTGTTGGGGAACTCAGGGAGTCAAAGGCCACCTATGCTGGCTGGGGAATTCTGGGAATTGGTCCATTCATGCTCGCTGGGGCATTCTGGGAGTTGAACTCCACACAAAGTTGAGAATCTTGGCCAGTTTAAGATGTGGACTCCAACTCCCAGAATGCCCCCAGCCAGCATGGGTGGTCTTTGACTCCCTGAATTCCCCAACCAGCATGAATGGACTTCAACTCCCAGAATTCCGCAACAGGCTTGGAGGAAGGACTTCACTTCCCAAACACCTCAGCCAGCTTGGGTGAACTTCAACTCCCAGAATCCATCCTGGCTGGGGAATTCTGGGGGTTTAAGTTCCAGACAAAGTTGAAAAGCTTGAACAATTTAAGATGCGGACTTCAACTCCCGGAATCCATGCTGGTGTTGGGGAATTCTGGGAGCCAAAGGGGGAACCCCCAGACTCAGGCAGGCCCAAAGGTGGTTTTGAAATGAAACCAGGTTCCAGAGATCACACGATTCTGAATCCTATTGCCCCAGGATGATCTCAAGTTGAGCCGCCAACAGCTTCGAACCAACACTTGTGGGTCAGCCCAAATTGCTGCTTTGGAAGTGCTTGAAAAAAAAAACTGCTCCCTCCTTCACCCTCTTTTGGGAACCCCCCCCCAAAAAAACTCCTCCAAACTTTATTTTTTGTTTTTAAAAAAAAAGAATCCATGGATTTGGTTCGAGCCACAAAACGCCACCAGGTTTTCCTCCGACGCCCGAAAACAAGGATTTTCCCAGATCCCACAAGCCCGTTTCGGGAGGGGGACACACAGCCCCGTTTGGGTGGGTGGGTGGGGGATGAATACTGAAAGTCGTGGCGAGGACTCCGCGACCGTCCCATCTTGCAAAAGAGATTTTGTGCATCAATCTGGGCTGGGCGAAAAAATAAACCGAGATAGGATCCTGGCTTGGCGGCTTCTATTCGGGACGTTAAACCTGGTTGCGAAGGACTCGTACACAAGGGTTAGAAACAGCTAAGTGTGCTGTTTGTTTCGCGCCTCCCCTTCCCCAAAGCAGGGTGTGCGTTTTGATACGGATGCAACACAATCGCAGACCAAGGACTGATGGGGCTGGAGGGCCAAGGAGGTTGGGGGGGGAGAGTGGGGGGGAGAAATACCCCACCGGGCAGCCAAAGGGTCTCGCTGGCCCACGGTGGTCAGTTCGGACTCAAAGCAAGCAAGTCCCCCTTTCGTTCTGGAGATTTAACCATATATTAAATCGATTTAAATACAGGTGGTTCTCGCCTTACGATCCACAATAGATGTTGTTACCGAGACAGTCGTTCAGTTAATTATGCTCCATGTTGCGACATTTCTTGTCACTGTTGTTAAGTGAATCATTACCGTTACCGTTAGTTACACGGTTGTTAAGTGAATCTGGCTCCCCCATTGACTTTGGTTTGTCAGGTCACAAAAGTGGATCATGTGACTCCCCCAGGGACACTGCGACCGTCATAAATAAGAGTCGGTCGCGACAGCGTCTCAATTTTGATCGTGGATCATGTGACACACACCCCCCCCAGGGACACCGCGACTGTCATAAACAAGAGTCGGTCGCGACAGCGTCTCAATTTTGATCATGTGACCACGGGGATGCTGCAATGGTCGTTAAGTGTGATAAACGATCCCGAGTTGCTTTTTCCCGGACATATTGTAACTTTGAAGGGTCACTAAACAACCTGTCGTAAGTCGAGGACTACCTGTATTTATAGATTCAAATATATTTTATTGCAGAGCTGCCATCCTCCCATCGGGCCTTCCTAGCCACGCAGGGCTGCTCCTCAAATTAGAAACGCCCCTCGCAGCATCGTTTCGACCCCCGTTATCGAAACGACTCAGATCCCGAGTCCGAACTCCGGACACGAACAGACGAAGAGGACTTCGCTGCGAGAGAGATTGATAATCTCAGAGTCAGCTTGGGGAGGAGGGGGGGGGGGGCAGAAAGCTCTGGACTTTAGCCTCCTTCCGGCTCCTGCACTGACCAGAGAGAACTCCTGCTCCCCGGAACTCTGCCAGGCTGACGAGCGACGTCTTCAGGGGAAATCTCGAAAAAAGCCGCTTCATTTGCGAACATTGGTTACTTTGCCCTAGCAGCGTTCTTAGACCGCAAGAAATACTGATCGGCTCGCCCCTTCGGCCTCTCCACTGTCCGGATCTCCCTCTCAAACTGCCGCTGGAGTTGCACGGCCAGCCGTCGGTCGGCCTCCTCCTGTTGTAGTCGCTGCTCAGTCCTGCCACGCTGCCGTCGTCTCTGCCGTCTCAGCGGGTCGGACGCCGGAGGGCCCTTGCGACAGCCCGCCGACGGCCTCAGCCGCTTGACTGAAGGGTCCAGGTGCTTGGTTTTGCACGGCCGCTTTTGTCCGCGCCGCAGAGAGGGGGTCTCCTCGCCGAGCCCCCTCTCGAGACGGAGTCCATTAGAGAGGCGGCGCAGTTCGCTCTCGTCCCAGTATTTGCGCGGCTTCCGCTCGGCCGGATTCCCGAGAGTGCCGTTCTCTGAGGCCGGCTTCACTCGGACGACTTTCCGGGTAATCGTTTTGGCATCGAAGTGAAGGCACGGCCCAGCCAGACGCGGCGCCGATTTTGCTTCCGGGAGCTCGGGAATCCTGGAATTGGGAGGTTTCTCGGCGAGTCTTGGCGGGAGAACCTTGGGGGTCAGCTCCGTAGCCTCCGAGTCTCTACGAGCGTTTGCGGAACTGCCCAGCTTTGCTAAAGAGGGGGAAGGGAGAGGGTCCGGCAAGGTGACATCGCTGGACATCTGCCGAGGACACTTGAGGGGAATGTTGAGGTTCGGAGGCAGGAAATCTTCGCCCGGCTCGGGAACCGAGCAGGTCAAGGTCGCCTTGGAGAGGGTCTTTTTGACCTGACGCTCCTCGAGGATCTGTTCCCACTTCTTCAGGATGCGAGGGCTGGCTTCGTACGTGGTGGGCTTCTGCAGGCTCCTGGTCAGGTTCCTGGGGGTGGACTTGATGATGAGGGGGCTGAGTATGCGCCCGTCCGGCAGCTGCTTGGGAGGCGTGCAGGGCGAGCAGACGATAGGCTTGAAATGGTTCAGCTCCTCGGAGATGCTGTCGTTGCTCTCGGGGCTGATGGACCGCTCCTGCCTGGGCAGGGCGGGGAACGAAGAGGGCGCCTGGTGGGAGACCAGGCGCTTCTCGGCCGTCAGGTCCGGAGCAGAGAGGCAGCGGTTGTTCTGGGTGGAGGAAAGGACGCCCACGAGGGAAACGGAGGCACCAGCGGGAGGGTTGGCCTGCAAGAGAAGACGTTTCGGTTAGGGACGGCAGCACAAAATGGAAGTTTCTGGAGGTTCTCCGTCATCCACGTCCTCCTGTCTCAAAGGTAATTTTTTCCCAAGAGGCAACTGGACTTTCTTGTTTTTCTTTTGGAGACGTTTCGCTTCTCATCCAAGAAGCTTCTTCAGCTCTGACTGGATGATGGGGGATGGAAGGATTTATATTCCTTGCAGACAGCTGGTCATTTGCATCCTTTGAGAAGGTCCTTGAGGCCACTTGGAGGTGTCTCTGGGTTTGCAGCCTTCTTGGTTACCAGATGTTTTCTGCCCTGTGTCCCTTCACTGTTGGCTCCACACCCATTTGCATCACTCAGGGGACCCACAGAGAAACCTCCAAGTGGCCTCAAGGACCCTCTCAAAGGATGCAAAGGACCAGCTGTCTGCAAGGAGCGTCAATCCTTCCCTTCCCCACCATCCAGTCAGAGCTGAAGAAGCTTCTGGGATGAGAAGAGAAACTTCTTCAAGGAAAAAGAGAAAGTCCAGTTGACTTTTGAAGAAAAGCACCTTTGGGACAACATGGAATGCAGAGAATCTCTACAGACTTTTAACTACACAATTTGGGGTGAAGACCCTTGGAATAGGGTGGGAGAAGGAATGGATTTCCAGAGAGAGAAATTGCAGACTACAGGAACCATTTGCACCCCTCAGGAGACCCTGAGGACACAGGTAAAACCTCCAAGGGGCCTCAAGGACCCTCTCAAAGAATGCAAATGACCAGCTGTCTGCAAGGACTATAAATCCTTCCCTTCCCCACCATCCAGCCAGAGCTGAAGAAGCTTCTTGGAGGAGAAGCGAAACGTTTTCAAAAGAAAAAACCAGAAAGTCCAGTTGCCTCTTGAGAAAAATCCCCTTTGAGACACAAAAACCGAAGATAAATTCAGAACAAGGAGGCGAAAGAGGAGGGGAGGACCAGAGCGTTGATTCGTATCATCTTTCCCACAAAATTGAAGATTAATTATTAAAGACAGATATCCCACAGTCATGTGACTGCATTTTACATAGTTCCAGGTTTTGGCCAAAACTTACTTTGCTTCCAGTTCTCAGTAAAATCCAACCTATAGTGAGTGAGTGGTTGGTTCGCTTAATGACTTCCCAACCACTGCGAAAAGCCTCCTAAAATCCGACCAGTTGCACGGTTGACCCACAGTACAACTTTTATGACACACAATAGTGATGGATCCCAGTCTCATGTCAAGGGCTTTCGTAGACAGAGTTTATATCAGTGTTTCTCAACCTTGGCGACTTTAAGTCCTGTGGACTTCAACTCCCAGAATTCCCCAGCCAGCTATGCTGGCTGGGGGATTCTGGGAGTTGAAGTCCGCAGGACTTAAAGTCGCCAAGGTTGAGAAACACTGGTTTATTATCCTTCACTTTAAAGAGGAAAACTAGCTGATAACCTAGCGTTGTCCGAGTATTTAGCAATAGCAATAGCAATAGCAGTTAGACTTCTATACCGCTTCATAGGGCTTTCAGCCCCCTCTAAGCGGTTTACAGAGTCAGCATATCGCCCCCAACAATAATCCGGGTCCTCATTTTATCCACCTCGGAAGGACGGAAGGCTGAGTCAACCCTGAGCCGGTGAGATTTGAACCGCCGAACTGCAGCTAGCAGTCAGCTGAAGTGGCCTGCAGTGCTGCACTCTACCCACTGCGCCACCTTTGTCCGGACCAAATGTAATTTCTAATGTTGGATTTTCCCCCTTGTGGAGGACTGCGATGCCATTATCATGGCAACTTTACTGCGCTGTACAGTAGAAGCCATTTTACAGCACAACAGGCTGTATCTTAACAGAACACAACACCCCGAGGGGTGTTAGGAGATGTCTTCCCCCCCCCACCGCCCCCACAGTATTGTTTTTCCAGAGAGGAAGTCATCTGTGAACCATGTTTGGTTGAAATTGCTTGAGGCGCTCCAGAGTTACGCTGGGACACACAGACGCAGACGCACACCGACAGCCATTTTTATACAGATTTGAGACTTTTCGTTTAGACAGCCGTGATTTTTTTCCCCAGGTGTGTCACAAAGATCCGGTACCTTTGTTCTAACAGGAACCGATCTCTGCCTGCTCTTCGACCGATTTCCCAGAGTGTCGTTGCAACTCTGACTCCTTTCGATTTTGGAGCTGAAATTTCTATGGAGATTTTGGAGGAAGAAATAAAAAAAAGATGGGGGGAAAAATTAATGTTATCCACTTCATTTAAGCCTGCAAAAATCATTCGTTACTGCTATTATTTAACCACCAGCCCGTCCTTTGAGATACAGGTAGTCCTTGATTTACAATAGTTCATTTAGTGACCACTCAAAGTTAGAACGGCAATGAAAAAAAAGGGACTTATGACCGTTTTTCACACATACGACCGTCGCAGCATCCCCCATTATCACGTGATCAAAATTCAGAGGCTGGGCAAGTGGTTCGTATTTATGACCGTCGCAGTGTACCGGAGTCATGTGATCCCCTTTTGCGACCATGGGGGGAGCCGGATTCACTTAACAACCGTGTGATTCACCTAACAACAGCAGTGATTCACTTAACAACAGCGGCAAGAAAGGTCACAAAACAGGGCAAGGCTTACTTAACAAGTGTCTCGCTTAGCAACGGAAATTGGGGGCTCGGCTGTGGTCGTAAGCCGAGGACTGTCTGCCGTTTAGTCACTCGTTCTTCTGAAAACCAACCTGCTTTTAAAAACGTATTCCTTTATTTATTACCTTTAGAGGCCACCCTCCCTAACGTGGAAGGGAGTTTTTCGCCGGTCCGTCATGGCTAAACGCCGGAGAAACTCACCCAGCCAGCAAAGCGACGGAGTAGCCGCTGCCCTTGGAGACGAAAGCTGACCGATAGACCGGACGGCCCTGGGAAGGTTCTTCGTTTTCAGAATCCGACAGGCACTCCGGAAACTGGCGGGAAGCGAAGAAAAACCAGGATGTAAGGGTGGCAAGGACAGCACCCAGGGCTGAAATCCTCGCGGTTCGGCTCGGTTCACTGAACCGGTTGGGACGATTGTCCTTGGTTCTCCAAACCAGTAGTGGGGGGGGAAAAAGAAAAAGCTTCCAAGGATCGCCCGACTCAGCTGTGAGCTGCCTGGTTTTTGGAAGCTTTCTTCTCGCTTTTTAAAGCATTTTTTTTTCCTGCCAGTTTGGGCAAATAGGCAGGGAAAAATTGCTTTAAAAAGCAGTGGGTGGGTGGGGGGTTTGCTGCGAAAGAAAGAAAGGAAGGAAGGAAGGAAGGAAGGAAGGAAGGACGATGGGAGAATAAAAGGGAGGGAAGGGAGAGAAAGAGGAAGAAAGAAAGAAAGAAAGAAAGAAAGAAAGAAAGAAAGAAAGAAAGAAAGAAAGAAAGAAAGAAAGAAAGAAAGGCTGACGGCCGGCCCAGCCTCCGCCCCCCCTCGCTCTCTGCCAGCTCCATTCCCTCTTCCCCCCCCCCCCCGGAGCTCTCAGGTTGCCCTGAGGCTGACCCTAACTCCCATACTTCCCCCTCCTCTGATTTGGCTACTGGAGGGGCCGGTGACCGACAGGCCACAACACTTACACGTTCGTGGCTCACTCTGACCAAAAGGGCTTCCTCTTTCTTTTGGTCGTCCGTCCTCCTCCTGTCCACTTCAGGGTCATCCGCCATCAGCTTGTGAATAAAATCCTCCGGCGTTTTCTCTTCTTGCCATTTTTCATGTCTCAGCTAGGAAGCAAAATTTGGGTTTTGTGATTAAAAAGGAACAGCAGCAGCAAGTTCCTTGGGATGAGGGATTTGTGTCGATTGTATAAAACGGGGAAAGCCCTTTTCACATTTCACAGCCTTTTACTCACTGGGAGATCCTCTCCCTATCCTCTCCGATGCTTTTAATCGAAACTTAATGAGGAGTCGGTGGCGAAAATTGTCAGAGTCTATGGAGGCAAAGTTTTAGGAGTTTCCCCTCGACCAACAATTCTGGCTAAGTTGTTAAATGGGTTTGACCCCGTTCTACGACCTGACTTCCCACGCTTATTTTTTTATTATTATTATTATTACTGATTTTCTATTAATTACATTTCTTAGTGCTTAACGAACCTCCTGCTGTTCTGGTTATTTGATTTGCTTAACAATATAAATTTACATCCTCAATCTCCACTGCTTTTTTCTCAACCGTCGGTAAACTAGATTCCACGTTTGATAACGTTCTACCTCTTCTTTCGGTTTAATTTCCCAATGCCGATCTATCCATTTCTACTTCCCACACTTGTTAAGCGAATCGTTGCTGCCGTTAAGTGAGTCACACGCTTGTTAAGTAAATTTGGTTTTCCCCTTTTGAGTTTGCTCGTTAGGAGGTCATCAGAGATACACACACACACACACACACACCTTCGGGGACACCGCAACCGTCATAAGTATGGGTTGGTTGCCGAGCATCAATTTCAATCGTGACTCTGGGGATGCTGCAACGGTCGTAAGTGTGAAAATTGTCCTTTTTTTTTTTTAGAGATGTTCTAGCTTTGAGTGGTGACGAAGCGGACGGTTGTTAAGTCGAGGATTCCAGGTACAATACGTTGATTAAATAAACGGTTCCTTGTCCAACGTACCTTTCGCAGGTGGCTCTTATGTTCCTCGTGAGCTTCTCCGTGTTTGGCCAAAGTGATGGGCGTTCTAAAGATAAAATCTATAAAAAAAGAAAAAAGGGGGGAAAAAAAGAGGACAAATCAGAGTGGATAAAAATCAACGTGTTTTTTTTTTTAAAAAAAAAAATCTGATTATTTTTGTTTAAAAAAATCACATTTATTTTAACAAGTTGCTTTTGGAGTAAAAATCTTATCTAACCATAGTTTTCTATTTAAGATACATTCATAATTTATGCAGCATGAAGTGGAGTTTAGTTACGTAGCGAGAAACCGTAGGTTCTGCAATATTGGGACTGTCGGTGAGTCGCTGTGGGACGGAGATGACAGCGGCTCTTTACAAATTGTGATTTAAATCGAGCCGATTTAAATCAATACAGTAGCAGAGTCGGAAGGGACCTTGGAGGTCTTCTAGTCCAACCCCCTGCCTAGGCAGGAAACCCTATATACCGTTCCAGACAAATGTCTATCCAACATCTTCTTAAAGACTTCCAGTGTTGGGGCATTCACAACTTCTGGAGGCAAGTTGTTCCACCGATTAATTGTTCTCACAGTCAGGAAATTTCTCCTCAGTTCTCAGTTGCTTCTCTCCTTGATGAGTTTCCACCCATTGCTTCTTGTCCTGCCCTCAGGTGCCTTGGAGAATAGCTTGACTCCCAAATCTTCTTTGGGGCAACCCCTGAGATATTGGAAGGCTGCTATCCTGTCTCCCCTGGTCGTTCTTTGTATTAAACTAGACAGGCCCACTTCCTGCCTTTCGACTAGTGATTTAAATCGTGATTTAAACCAACTTGATTTAAATCAATCCACCCTGGGATAAATATTGAGCGTTTCACATCTGCTGCCACAAGACAATCCGCTACAAGGAGCTAGTCCTCAACTTTCGACCACAGTGGAGAGTGGAAACCTGCACGTCTAAGCAACGCAGTCACGAAGTGAGCCGTGACACGACCACATTCCAGATTTTTGACAACCCTTTTTCACTGCGGTCGTTAAGCGAATCGGCCTTCTCCCACTGACTGGAAGTCCTTTGGGAAGGTCACCAATGGTGATCGTGGAACCCCAGGGAAACGGCAGGCATCGTAAAAGTGAGCCAGGGGCCACCGGGATGCTGTGATCGTCGTAAGTCGCTTATTGTAGTGCTGTCGTCATTTGGAATGGACATTAACTGAAGGGTTGTGAGTTGAGGACTACATGGGTCCCATGTATTACACCAGGAATTTGGCTCCTCCTTCTTCAGAAAGCCCACTTAGAACCACATCTACCCGTCCAGCTAAGCTGCAGGTCAAAAATGACCAGTGCCAGGCCTGCAGCCCTCTTTTCTTTTGGATCTGTGGCCTGCCACACTTTCTATTCTTCTCCGATTTATTTTCTATGGTGGGAAAATGGGAGGGGAGATTGTATGGAATTAGATGCTATGTAGTCATAACATAACGGGCGGGCAAGGATAGTTGATGCGCAAAATATACATTGCAACGCTTATTGCAAAGCCTCTCAACTATCAAACGACAACCCGGCCTTCACGTGGTGCCCCCCGTTCCCACCAATCGGGCTCTGTCGACCCTTGGGACTGGCGTCCCCTTGGGTATATCCAGCCGAAACAGCTTCCATGGATCGCCGTAAAATTTCCATGGAAGTCGCCTATACCCACGATGGGTGAAGAGGCGTCAAGTACAAGTACAAGTCATAACAACATTCTTTCTAGAAATCCAAGGTCATCCTTTGTCTCTGCACCTCTGCACCTGACCGGAATTGGATGGGTGGAATCTGCCAGAGTGGCAGTGGGAGATTGGACCCTGGGATGGGCTGGCGGGTGGATGTGGGGGCAAGATCTTGAACTTTCAGCCGGGTGCGGAAAACCGGGAAGCTTTCAGATTCGGGTTTTCCCAGATGTGCCAACATGACTCTCTTTAATGAATTGGAACTTTGAGGAATCTCTTGCCTCGGACTCCGATTTAATTTTGCATGCTATTTGGAACCCCGACATACGCAGGAAAACATGCCCAATTTTACAAACTTCTAACAAAGTCAAAACTTCAGTGTTGGGACGAAGGTCTTTTTCCAGGCCGCCCAGTTTGGGAATGAGGCCCTCTACCCAAATTCCTCAAGCCTCCCCCCCCTAATGGAAACTCCCCGTTTGGTACCTCCTGTGCCTTCAAGGGCTTCAGGACTGAACAGGAATATTGTAGAATAATAGAGTTGGAAGGGACCTTGGAGGTCTTCTAGTCCAACCCCGTGTTTAGGCAACTATTTCAGTAATAGCCGTCCAGTCTCTTCTTAAAAACATCCAGCAACTTGTGTGATACTGGAAGAGTGCTCCCACCTCACCTCCCTTCCCCTTCGTTTCATTAAACTAAACATGCCCAATTCCTACCATTGTTCATCCTGTTTTTTGGCACCCACAATTCCTGGAGCTGTGCAGAACAACAGAGCTGGAAGGGACCTTGGAGGTCTTCTAGTCCAACCCTCTGCTCAGGCAGGAAACCCCTATACTGTTTCAGACAAATGCCTGCCCAATCTTTTCTTTAAAACCTCCAGTGATGGGAGCGCCCACAACTTCTGGTGGCAAGCCGTTCCACTGGTTAATTGTCCTCCTGTTAGGAAGTTTCTCCTGAATGGCAGGTTGCTCCTCTCCTTGATTAGTTTCCATCCATTGTTTCTCGTCCTGCCTTGAAGGTGCTTTGGAAAATAATTTGACTCATTCATATTGAAATACTGAGACATTAGAATTTGCACTCGCTCCTATGGAGAAATTTGGGGGGGCAGGGGGGTATTTCTTGCAATGAGACAGAGAACAAAGTCACCCCCCCCCCCAAAAAAAAGACTTCTCGGTGTCTCCTCGCTCAAGCAGAAGAAGCTTACAAAGGAAGACAGCCCTCCCCACCTCCTGGATCAGCTGTCTGCACGCTCTCTGGAGCCACCCCGGAAGAGAAATGTTCCATGCGCGGATTTTGTTACGAAACGGGTGTGTTTCAAACGAGGACATGGGTGTGTTTGTTTTCAAGGAGGAGCACATGGCCCTGATGCCCAGGGGGGTGGGTGGGGGGGGAAGCAGGCAGCCCTAAGTCAGGAATGTGGAGGGAGATCTCGGCTGATGGGTCTGCTTTGAGTCATCAGCCCGACTTTAGAAAACCAGGTTTATGGTAAACCAATGTTTACGTAAAATCGTGGGGTGTGTGTGTGTGTGTGCAACAGAGAAGGCCTGAGCCAAAACATCTGGAAAGCCACTCAGTTCACATGGACATAATGACACTGACACACACTGATGATGTTACCTAGGAGGGTTATGGAACATCCGCGAGAAAACCACCAAGCTCAGAAAGCATCAAGGACCCCACAGTCCTCCTCCTCTTCCTCTCTGCAAACCCCACTCCCTTCTAGCACTGATGACGTTCCCTAGTTGGGCCATGAAACGTCCGCAGGAAACCAAGCTGAGAGAACACTAAGGACCCTACAATCCTTCTCTTTTCCCTTCTCCTTCTCCATCTCCTCCTCCTTCCTCCTTTTCCCTTCCTCTTTTTTTTACTTTCTCCTCCTCCTGCAGCACTGATGACATTCCCTAGTTGGGTCATGAAATGTCTGCCATAAAACAAGCCGAGAGAACACCAGGGACCCCACAATCCTCCTTTCTCCTCCTTTTCCCTTTCTCCTCCGCTTCCTCTAGCCCTGATGACATTCGCTAGCTGGGCCCTGAAACGTCCGCAAGAAAACCACCGAGCTCAGGGAGCTCCAAGGACCCCACAGTCCTCCTGCTCCACCCCACACCCTCACTCCCTTCTAGCACTGATGATGTTCCCTAGTTGGGCCATGAAACGTCTGCAAGAAAACCACCCATCTCAGAGAGCACCAAGGACGCCACAGCCCTCCTCCTCCTCTCTTCCGCCTCCTCCTTCATTCTAGCACTGATGTTGTTCCCTAGTTGGGCCATGAAACGTCTGCGAGAAAACCACCAAACTCAGAGAGCACCAAGGATCCAGTTTTCCACCCTGATCTACCCAGATTCTCTTCTACTGGTAGTGGGATTTATCTGTGGTTATTTCAGAGAGGGAGGGGAGGGGTGCTCTCTACCTCCCTGTGGGGGTAGCCCGCCGAGCCCCTCCCTCGCCAACCTCCAAGACCATATCCCCCTCCTCCTTTCAACATGCTGCACTGCAGTTAGATCCCCTGAAGGATGAGCCCAGAATGCCTATTGTGGCTGGTTTGTTTTCCTTGGCATCTTTTAGATCTCTTGGGAGGGGTTGTTGAATCTGTTGCCGTGTTAGCGTGGGGGCAATTCTTGTGTGGTGACTTAGGGCAGGGACCTCATTTCTGGAAGGACCCATTTTTTTTTCCTTCTGCAGGCCTGTTTCGATTGCGTAAGTTGCCCAGCCGGCTCCCACAACAAGGTGACTCATGCTTACCAGTTATTTTTAACAAGACGCAGAGAGAGAGAGAGAGGGTTTCGCCATCCCTGCGTGCCCGTTCCATCGGAAATCTTGACCCAGGTAGAGTCAAAAGGTGTGCCACGAAACCCACAAGTGTTCTCGCTGGCACTCCCTTGGAGGGCCCGCCTGCCCTCCCCATCTCCCTCCCTCTCTTTCTCTTTTGTGTGTTTTGTGCGCCTTTTTTTCCAAGCCAAGATTAGACTAAAAACCTCCACGCCAAATTTAATCTGCCACTTTGCAAACTCTTCTCCCCCCTGTGAGTCATCCTGGCTTCCCTGCTTGTTTTCTGGGGAAAGCAAGATTTTATTATTTTATTTAGTTACTACGGCCCGGAGGATCCTGGGTAGCACGTAGCAGCAGCCCGAGATAAGAATCAAACCAGCTACTACAACCTCAAAATAACGCAAAGGTAGTGAGCAGCACCCCAGATCAGGACACAAGGCTGGTAGAAACGCTGCGGCCGTCTTCGCTTGTGAATGGAATATTCACGGGGAATATTAATAGTCAGAACTACTCTGGTAGGGGAATTAGCAATAGCAATAGCAGTTAGACTTATACACCGCTTCATAGGGCTCTCAGCCCTGTCTAAGCGGTTTACAGAGTCAGCATATTGCCCCCAACAACAATCCGGGTCCTCATTTTACCCACCTCGGAAGGATGGAAGGCTGAGTCAACCCTGAGCCGGTGAGATTTGAACCGCCGAACTGCAGTCAGCTGAAGTAGCTGCAGTATTGCACTCTAACCACTGCACCACCTCGGCTCTAGGGTAGGCACCAGGGTAGAAAACGGGAGGCTGGGAGTTCTAGTCCCACCTTTGCCAGGAAAGGCAGCTGCGTGACTTGGGGCCGATCACCAGGGGACGGTGAATTCTAGTCCCGCCTTAGGCATGGAAGCCAGCTGGGTGACTTTGGGCCAATCACTAGGAGACGGTGAGTTCTAGTCCCACCTTAGGCATGGAAGCCGGCTGGGTGACTTTGGGCCAATGACTAGGAGATGGTGAGTTCTAGTTTCACCTTAGGCATGGAAGCCGGCTGGGTGACTTTGGGCCAATCACTAGGAGACGGTGAGTTCTAGTCCCGCCTTAGGCATGAAAGCTGGCTGGGTGACTTTAGGCCAATCACTAGGAGACGGTGAGTTCTAGTCCCACCTTAGGCATGGAAGCCGGCTGGGTGACTTTGGGCCAATCACTAGGAGACGGTGAGTTCTAGTCCCGCCTTAGGCATGGAAGCCGGCTGGGTGACTTTGGGCCAATCACTAGGAGACGGTGAGTTCTAGTCCCACCTTAGGCATGGAAGCCGGCTGGGTGACTTTGGGCCAACCTTTAGGAGACGGTGAGTTCTAGTCCCGCCTTAGGCATGGAAGCCGGCTGGGTGACTTTGAACCAATCACTAGGAGACGGTGAGTTCTAGTCCTGCCTTAGGCATGAAAGCTGGCTGGGTGACTTTAGGCCAATCACTAGGAGACGGTGAGTTCTAGTCCTGCCTTAGGCATGAAAGCTGGCTGGGTGACTTTGGGCCAATCACTAGGAGATGGTGAGTTCTAGTGCCATCTTAGCCATGGAAGCCGGCTGGGTGACTTTGGGCCAATCAATAGGAGACGGTGAGTTCTAGTCCTGCCTTAGGCATGAAAGCTGGCTGGGTGACTTTGGGCCAATCACTAGGAGACGGTGAGTTCTAGTCCTGCCTTAGGCATGGAAGCCGGCTAGGTGACTCTGGGCCAATCACTAGGAGACGGTGAATTCTAGTCCCACCTTAGGCATGGAAGCCGGCTGGGTGACTTTGGGCCAATCACCAGGAGACGGTGAGTTCTAGTCTCACCTTAGGCATGGAAGCCGGCTGGGTGACTTTGAGCCAATCACCAGGGGACGGTGAGTTCTAGTCCTGCCTTAGGCATGAAAGCTGGCTGGGTGACTTTGGGCCAACCTTTAGGAGACGGTGAGTTCTAGTGCTATCTTAAGCTCAAAAACCAGCTGGGTGACTTTCGTCCTGATACAAATAAATCAACCCAATCTCCCAAAACACAAACCAGGCGCGATGTGAGTTTCAGCACAAACGCACCTGGCAATCACACGCATCGTGCCTCCTCAACACACTGCCCACTTGTGAAGGCACACACTGGTGTGCAGAAGATCCTGATGCTGGAAGAACCATGAAAGTCCTTTCAAGAAAGACGGAGGAGAACCAGCTACTACCGGTAGTAAAGTTAGAAAATCTGGAAGAGAGACTTCTGTGGACTTCAACTCCCAGAATTCCCCAGCCAGCTAGGATCCAGAGAGGAACAGGAAGCAATTATGGCTGGGGGCATTCTGGGAGTTGAAGTCCAGCCGTCTTACAAGCCGCCTACTTTGTAAACCCCTGTATTACAGCAATCAAAACACACTACCAAGGTTGCATTCGCTCTCTAAACCACTGTTTTAAGAAGTGTGAACTTCAACTCCCAGAATCCCCCAGGCCTCCAGCCATGTTTGCTTCCTGTTTTTTTTCTCTGGGTGCGAGGAAGTGGTCCTCCCCATCACAAGGGTCCCACCAAGGTGACCTCAACATTGTTAGAGCAACCGAAACACACATTTCCTTCTTCCCATGTTCACTCGAACACAGTGTTTCCCAACCTTGGCCACGGGAAGAGGTCCGGACTTCAACTCCCAGAATCCCCCCAGCCAGCATTCGCTGGCTGGGGGATTCTGGGAGTTGAAGTCCAGACCGCTTCCCGTTGCCAAGGTTGGGAAACACTGCTCTAACCCATGTTTTTCAAACAAGGCCACTTCTGGACTTCAGCTCCCAGAATCCCCCAGCCAGGATGCTTTAATATGGGTGGACTTCAACTCCCAGAATCCCCTTAGCCAGCCTTATTCAAATACTGGCTCCCTATCAGTATAACAAGTCCATTTAGTGACCATTCAAACGTACGACGGCGCTGGAAGAAGCGACTTAGGACTGCTTTTCACACTTACGACCACTGGGGGAAAATCTCCAGCCCTGTGGTCCAAATTCAGACGCTTGGCAACTGGTTCCCTGTATTTACGACGGTCGCAGTATCCCAGGATGGTGCGATTCCGTTTTGCGACCTTCTGACAAGCCAAAAGTCAACGGGGGGAACCAGATTCGCTTAACGACTGTGTTGCTGACTTTACAACTGCTGGAACTCGCTTCATCACTGTGACGCGAAAGGTCGTAGAGCTGGGCGAAGCTCACGGAACGACTGTCTCGCTTAGCATCAGCAATGTGGTCAGATGTCGAGGACTTCTTGCATTTCTCAACCTCGGCCGCTTGAAGGCGGGTGGACTTCAACTCCTAGAATTCCCCAGCCAGCTGTAGTGGGGGAGGGGGTTCTTTATCTCCATCTTTGACGGCTGGGGAGTCTGGGAGTTGTAGTCCACTCATCATCAAGTTGCCATGGTTGAGAAAGACGGTTTTGGACACACAAAACCCAACCCCGAATCTCGGTCAGCTATGAAAGCCTCCCACCCAGCCAACATTCGGCAGATCTCCGCCTCTCTTCACGTGTACGTCGCTCAGGGGCAGCCAGCGCGCATTCACACGACCACCGCTGCCTTCCCAAGCGAACGCGGGCTCGGCGGCAAACAAATCCGCCGAAGACCGCCGTGGCATCCCCACGAGCCTTCGAGGGACGCGCGGATGCCGGCGGATTCCCCCTCCGCCCGCTTGTGACCGCAGGACGGGCGCGAGTGACGGGAAAGGCCCGAGGCCTCGAGGCCCGCCTTCACGCCAGCCCGGCCGCCACGCCCCGTTTCCAAAGCAGCCAATGGGCGCGCTTCCCGCTCTTTTCCTCCCTCTCCCTCCCTCCCTCCCTCCCCCCCCGCCGCCACGTCGACGCGCGTCCGTTCGCACGTTACGTCGGCCACGCACCTCGCGGAGGGCCAGGGTCTCCGGCGGGGCCCTCCCGCTGGCCCGAGCGCCGCGCAGGGCTCTCCGGGGGGTCTCCGTCGTCATCTGCGGGGACGGCCTCGTCCCGACGACGACGACCTCGGCCTCGTCGTAGCTGCGGAACCGACGAGCCCGCGGCCCGCCCGACCGGCCCCGCCGCCGCCGCCGCCATCTTCTCCCGGCGGGAGGAGGGGGCGGAACCGCCCACGCCCTCTGCTCCATATTCATGAGCGGCCATGGCGGAGCGCGCCCCTGCGTCGGGCGGGTGGCCACGCCTCCTCGTAAATATTCATGAGCGCCGGGCTCCTCCCGCGCGACGTGTCTTTTGCCTCCCCCCGCCCTGCCGAAGATGGAGCCTGACGCGAGTCTGTTTCACGTGTGCATAACGTTACGCTTTTGTGACAGATCTGTTGCATATCTATATAATTACCCCCCCCCTCACTCTCTCTCTCTCTCTCTCACACACACACACACACACACTCACTCACTCAAAGCGTCCAACATAAACTGTCAAAAGCAGAACCCACAATGAAGACTTTCCTGGTTGTGAGAAATGAAATAAAAGTACATCTGGAACCCAAATCGATAAATCACTCCATGCACACGTTAGTTTTTTTTTCCCCCTTTCTTTTTTCGTCTGTTATAATTTTGCACCAGTGAGTTTAAAACCAATTTCGTTGTATTTAAGTACAACGACAATAGGTTATACTTATAAAACACCTTTATATTTGGGGTTTTATATTTTTATCCCATGCATTTTCATTGAAATGTGATGTGCATATTTATTTTTATCTATTTTATTTATTTCGTCAAGCATGAATTAGTTAACAGATGTTAAGTAAAAACATGATTATGAATACATGAAATGAATGCAAATACAAGGGAACATTAGGACAGGAATGGATGGATATAAACAGACAGATAGAATAATGAAAGAGATGGTAGATGGATAGATGAATGGAGATGGATATATTTTATTTATTTTCATCAAATATGAATTAGATAACAGACATAAGGATAGACATGATTATGAATATGGGAAATGAATGCAAATACAAGGGAATATTAGGACAGAGATGGATAGAGATAGATATGAAAGAGAGATGGTAGGTGGATGGATAGATATATTTTATTTATTTCGTCAAGCATGAATTAAATAACAGATATAAGATAGACATGATTAGGAATACATGAAATGAATGCGAATACAAGGGAACATTAGAACAGGGATGGATAGATGGATAGAGATAGATATGAAAGAGAAAGATGGTAGGTAGGTAGGTGGATAGATGGATATAGGTATTTTATTTATTTATTTCTTCAAGCATGAATTAAATAACAGATATAAGAGTAGACATGATTATGGATACATGAAATGAATGTGAATACAAGGGAACATTAGAACAGGGATGGATAGATATAGATATGAAAGAGAAAGATGGTAGGTAGGTGGATGGATGGATATAGGTATTTTATTTATTTATTTCTTCAAGCATGAATTAAATAACAGATATAAGAGTAGACACGATTATGGATACATGAAATGAATGTGAATACAAGGGAATATTAGGACAGGGATGGATAGAGATAGATATGAAAGAGAAAGATGGTAGGTAGGTGGATGGATGGATATAGCTATTTTATTTATTTCTTCAAGCATGAATTAAATAACAGATATAAGGATAGACACGATTATGAATACATGAAATGAACGCGAATACAAGGGAACATTAGGATAGGGACGGAAGGCACACTGGTGCGCTTATGCACGCCCCCTTACAGACCTCTTAGGAAGGGGGGGGTGAGGTCAACACTAGTCTACAATACACACCTCTTGTGTACACACGCACAAACACACACTTACATTCAATGCATGGGCAGCCATTTCGCCCAGATGTTTTTCAAGTGGCTGCCCTTGGATAGCGTAATATATGAAGCTAGGTGCCATCATGAGATCTTGCTTAATGACCAGTGGTCCACTTAATGACCACTGAAAAAAAATGGCCGTGCATTTAACGTAGCTGGGTGATGTCTCCCTTAATGACCCTTCACTTAAAAATAAATTTCCTGACCAATTGTGGTCAAAATTGAGGACCATCTGGTTAGGGATGTGGCCATGCAGTTAGTAAGGGTTAAACTCAAAGTTCTTGATTGTATCTCTGACATTTCTCTCTGACAAGATCTGACATTTCTTATCAAGAAATAAGAATAATACTTATTATTCTTTAATAAATAAAAAATTCCAGCTGTATTTAAGAGTGCAGAGAAGAGCAACCAGGATGATGAGGGGACTGGAGGGTAAAACATATGAAGAACGGTTGCAGGAACTGGGCCTGGCTGGCCTAGGGAAGAGAAGGACCAGGGGAGACAGGAGAGCATCTTCCAGTACTTGAGGGGCTGCCCCAGAGAGGAGAAAGGGGTCAAGCTATTCTCCAAAGCCCCTGAAGGCCAGAGAAGGAAGAATGGATGGAAACTGATCCAGGAGAGATTCAACCTGGAACTAAGGTGGAATTTCCTAATGGTGAGAACAATGAACCAGTGGAACAGCTTGCCACCAGAAATTGTAGGTCCTCCATCACTGGAGGTTATTAAGAGGAGAGACTGGACGGGCACTTGTCTGGAATGGCATAAAGACTTTTGCCTTAAGCTGGGGGTTGGACTGGAAGACCTCTAAGGTCCCTTCCAACTTGATTATTCTGTTTAAAATGGGATTTTCTTTTTTAAAATGAACTTAATGAAAGCGGCTATGGGTGGACTCGCTTTTGAAGTATTCACTTGGGAGGGAAACTTTCAAAATTGAAATGAAGAAGGTTGACCAACCAGCACTACATAAATCCTAAACCAAACGCAAATTAAGAGTGGGGGGGAAAGTAGCATACAAGAGCATGTCTTTATTCAACTTGGCTTTTCCAGTGTAAATTTCTTTTGGGGGGGGGACATTTTAAGAAACGACATAAAAAGAGGGGAAACTCAGGAAAGCCCCAAGTTCTGTTAACCTCAGACAACAGAGGCCCATAATTCTCCCCCAGACTCACTTCCTGCCCTGGTATTTTGACATACAAAACTGTCAGACTGGTTCTTGATAGAAAATTGACAACTGCGCACCCCAAAAATAGCTGTGTTGTTATTGCCTTGGTGCATTCATTGTAAAGCGAGCCACCAGCTTTGCAGTTTTTTCCCAACCTTGGCAGGTTTTAAGAGGGGTGGACTTCAACTCCCAGAACCCCCCCAGCCGGCTCTGCTTGAAATGGGGAATTCTGGGAGTTGAAGGCCACCCCTCTTAAAACCTGCCAAGGTTGGGAAACACTGACCCGGAAGCTGATCGAACCAGGACAAGAGACATTCCTTGCCATCTGAATAGATTTGGGATAATTTCTGGGTTTTTTTACAGCAAGGGATAAAACTTGATCGTTAGAAGCAAAGCTGGAATGGAGCTTTCTCAGGCCACTGTGAAAAAAAAAATACATTTTAGTTGAAAGGGCGAAAGTTTTCTCCGTCGGCCTTCCAGTCGACCAAATAGACAATTCATTCTAAGAAAGCCATCAGGAAGTTTAAGAGGAAAGTTTATTTGGGGGAATCTCTTTCCGGAAAGCACCTTTTGCAGGGTAGCCGGTAACAATGGCAGCCAACCTTTTCACCACCCCCCCCCCCCGAGTGCCCAAACTGGAACAGATGTGCGTGAGCATGCACCAGAACACTGGAAACCTGAAGGCCAGCTGACCAGCTGGCTCATGCCTGTTTTTTGGCCATTTTTCAGCCGCATTTGGCCCAAAAAAATGGCCAGAAAACTGCATGAAAAACAGCCTGAAAATGCCCCCCCCAAAATAGCCTGTTTGGGGGGCCATTTACAAGCTGGTTTCTGGCCCATTTTCAGGGTATTTTCGTACCCTGAAAAGGGTCCCCAAAACAGCCTGTTTTTGGCTGTTTTGGGGCCATTTTTGATGTGAAAAACAGCCTGAAAATGGCCCGTTTTGGGGGCATTTTTCAGGCTGTTTCTTTGGGCCAAAAATGTCCTGAAAACAGCCCGAACCCTAACCCACGAAGGCAAAGCATGTGCGTGCTGGAAACCAAAAGAGCAGCTGGCGACAGCGCATGTGCCCGCAGAGAGGGCTCTCCGTGCCTCCTCTGGCACATGGGTCAGGTTCGCCATCAAGGGCCTGTAACTCAACTACCGTTATTTGGCTGCAAAAATCACCCCAGTGACCGCTAGAACTGTGCCCATCTGGGGTGTGTGTGTGTGTGTGTTTGTACAACACTTGCCTGGTGTAGGAGCCTGGGAACATCTGACCCGAATTCCCGCTCCTTTTCCTCTCCCCTATTGAGATAATTTTCCCGTGGAAAAACCTGGGAAAATAACACTACCCACTTATGGGAAAACTCGGAGAAGTTGGAAAGGAAGAGACACGCCAGAGGGCCGAAAAATGGTAATCCGAGAGGCAGTTGTGATTTTTGTCACAAGCAGCTGACAATGTCCAGAGTAGGACTGGCTGTTGTACCTACACGCGAGGCCTCTGTAGATCTTTCATTTCTTTGGAGTCGGGCCTTTCAATCCAGAAGTGTTTTCCTTCGATAACAATTTCTTAAGCAGACCCTGCCCCAAAATAGCAAAAGACCGCCAATTTTTCACGCATCTCTTCATCCCAGTTTGTGGGAGGGGCTGCTGTACATCCCCCCCCCCCCACGCCCCAAAGAGGGTCCAAGCCAAAGGCACATTATTTGGAGAGGGGCCAAACCATGGCCACTGGTTTGTGTAACCATGTTGGGAAGGTATTCGTAGTTAGCATCTTCTACCCCAACGGCGCTCCTGGCCAATCCTGAAAGGTTTCTCATTATGAAGAATTTGCAATGACCAATCCGAGTAGGGGGCTTAAAGGAAGCCAGCCGTGGCTGATTCCCATGCTGGGGGATCTTTCTGAGGCTGGGGTCAAATCTTTCCTGGATCCAAAGCAAGATCTGAGGAATACGGAGGGTTCCGTTGAAGGAATCAGTAGTCAGTACGCGGCCTTCTTAGAAGACCAAAGTGTCCTTCAACAATCTCCACTTGGCCATTGTTCCTGGAGAACAGAGGGGTCTTGCTGGGCTAGGCGGTGGAGACCCTTGAAGAGGGCGGGCCCAGATGTTTCCAGCTGCCAGTCCTAGCGGATGAGATTTCGTTGGGGGTGGGTGGGGGTCTTCTTGGAAACAAGTCCTGCGGGATCATGAGGCCTTCTATGGGGCTTCATGAAAGGGAAATCGCCTGGATCTTCTTGGAGGCATCTCTGCTGGCTTCTTCAGGCTGGAGACCCCACGGACCTCTTGCCAACGAGGGGGCAACATGGCCCCAAAGAGGACCCCCCTCCCAAGAGAGAAGATAGCCCCACCTCCCTGTTTCCAGGAAGGGATTGCAAATCCGCCCCTGAGAAGGAGGGAGACCTGTTCAATTTCTGAGCACAAGATGTGGAGTACCTCTATTTGTGGAGGACCAGCCTCTAAAAGCTTTAAAAGAAATCGAGGAATGCGTACGCTCTTCGGTTGAAAACTCCTAAGCGCCTGGCTGCCCCGTGCAAGTCGTCCAGCGCCCAGCGTCCCACCTAATTTCAGGATCAGAAGCTTCCCAAGTCCCACCGCCTGGATCCCGAGACCTCAGCTACAGAGCAAATCCCACACCTCCGAGATGAGAGGTTCGCTCAAATCCTGCAAATCCTCGGAGGGTCATTTCTTTTGGAAGAAGCCCATGATGGAGGCCTGCTTATTGGCCTTGCCAGGGGCCAGCCCTCCTTTCTTGGTGCCTCTCTTCTCCTCCTTGGGGTCTTTTTTCGGGGGGCCAACAGGGGCCTTGTGAGCTGCGGCGGGCTTCGTGCGGACGTCCTCTTCGCTCTCCGTGCAAGATTGACTCTCGTAGGCTTTTTCCGTCACTGGGAACAAGAGGAGACACAGGTTTACAGGGAGAAGACCCGGAGAGTTTCCCTTTCTTTCTCGCTCTCAAGAGAACATCACTTAGCAATAGCAGTTAGACTTATATACCGCTTCATAGGGCTTTCAGCCCTCTCTAAGCGGTTTACAGAGTCAGCATATCGCCCCCACAGTCTGGGTCCTCATTTCACCCACCTCGGAAGGATGGAAGGCTGAGTCAACCTTGAGCCGGTGAGATTAGAACTGCTGAACTGCAGATAACAGTCAGCTGAAGTGGCCTGCAGTACTGCACTCTAACCACTGCGCCACCTCGGCTTTTGAGGCTCTTGCAGGAATTGGGGATGTTTAATTTAAGGAAAAGGAGGATTAGGGGTTGTTTGTAGCACCGTAGCAAACAATGCTGTGCAGGTAGTCCTTGACTTACAAAAGTTTGTTTAGTGACTGTTCGTAGTTACAACGGCACTGAGATTTATTGTGCCCGGAACCCCATGAGCTACCTACCGATGCAGCCTTCGTCGTCCACAAAAGTTCTGGATTTCAAGACCCGTTTCCGCTTGCGTCTCTTCACTCCCACGGAAGCCTGAAAGGGGGCAGCAGAAAGAGAGAGAGTGAGGAGACCCTGCTGCCCTATTTGACCATACTCAACAAGCAGAGTCTTCTTGAGTATGGTTGGCTCTGGACTGGACAGAGCTCTGGACTGACTGACGCCGGAGCTCAAAGATGAGGGAGAGACGGAATGCCACGAAATCTGGGACAAATGGGACCCGATGGTTAGAAATGAGGGGAAAAGGCCGGGACAGAAAAACACAGGCAAGTTCAAGAATTGGAAAATAGGATATCACCACCCTCCTGGCTTTCCGCAAAGCCCTTAAAACCTGGCTGTTCCGACAGGCCTGGGGCTAAAGAACTGTTGCCCCCGTCTCGAATTGGTATGACTGTTGTGTTTTAATTATGCATTGTTTTTTATGTCGTTTTAAATTTTTTGTTTGTATCCCCCTTCCCTGGTTTAGTTGTGAGCCGCCCTGAGTCCCCTTCGGGGGAAAAGGGCAACATATAAATAAAATCAACATTCAAAATCAACAACATATTAAGAATGTATGATTAGTAATTATATAAAAAAAGGATCAACTGACTACATACACCTATGTCCGGGATTGTATTTGTATTTTATTGGTCTTCTATGCCGCCCACTCCCGAAGGACTCCGGGCGGCTGACAATAAACAAGGGGAGGGGATGAATAGACCAGTGTTTCTCAACCTTGGCAACTTGAAGATGCCTGGACTTCAACTCCCAGAACGCTGGCTGGGGAATTCTGGGAGTTGAGGCCCAGACATCTTCAAGTTGCCAAGGTTGAGAAACACTGGAATAGACAAATAGACAAAACAACAATTTAAAATACACAACATTCATAGTTACCGTGGGGCTGGCTATTTCAACAGCCCCCCAGCCTGCCGGAGCAGCCAGGTCTTAGTGTCTTTGCGGAAGGCCGGGAGGGTAGTAAGGGTCCGGATCTCCACGGGGAGCTCGTTCCAGAGGGATGGCCAATAGGTGGCACGCAGAGCCATTTGTCAGGGCATGTGAGGCTGGCCAGCTGAATTCGCCATTTTTTGAAGCCATTTTTCACCCTCCCCAGGCTCCTATAAAGCCTCTGGAGCTAAAAGAGCCTCCCCACCCACACACCCCGGAGGCTTCATGAGCTTTACCGGAAGGTCAGGAACGCACTTCCAGTTTGCTCACTTCCAGTTTGCTCCGGAGGCTTCAGGGAAGCTCATGAAGCCTCCAGAGGGCCTCCAGGTGCGGGGGGGGGGGGGGCTCTTTTCGCCCTCTCCAGGCTCTTATAAAGCCTCTGGAGCCTGGGGAGGGTGAAAAGAGCATGCAAAAAATGGGGGGGGGAGCGCCTGTAGTTCGCACATGCGCACTGGGGAGGGTCACACATTGCATTATGGGTGTGGCACGCCCGCACACCACCACCCCTGCGCTCCCCCCGCTTATGGCACGCGAGCCAAAAAAAGGTTCGCCATCTCTGACCTCCGTAATGTATAAAATGTAATTGTTGTAAGATCTAATCACTATATACGGAAAGGTTTATGCCAGAAATGTCGCACTCTGTCTAATGTTTTTTGTTTGTTCTTTAGTATATATTATTTTCATTTTCATACACTCACATGTATACCCCATACAGTATTAAACAGTAATTGCATCAATTCCTCTTGTCGACAATGCCCCAGAAAATAAAAGCCCAATATACCTCTTCCGTTCTCCATACACCTCTTTCTTCCACCACCCTCCAACTTTCTATTTTCCCTCCATCATCCCTCTCTACCCTACTTCCCCTCGCCCTCTACCACTCCTCTCTCCAGATCCGCTCCCCCCTTCCCTTTCGCCTTCTCCCCCCCACCCTCTCTCCCATCCCTCTCTACCCATCTTTCTTCTTCCCTACTCCTCCTCCCCCCCCTCGGTGTATTTCCACTATAAGTCAATGTATTTGGCTTATCCTATTTTTAAAGAAAAATTAGAGAAAAACAGTATACATGTGAAGTCACATTGCATTGAGATCTAACACATCATGTCTAGCCTAGTGTATATCCCTCCCTCCCTCCATCCTGACCCCCCTCGTCCTCCCCCCTCCCCCCCCGGCTTCCCAGAACCCGTACACGGTATAGATTTTTAACAAACACAGTCTAAAATCTATTGAGAAAAAAGAAATTAATAACATCTCTACATTGATCTTAGCTTCTTCTTGCTAAGCTAACTTTAAACAATTTAAATCATTCCTGATCTTAAGCATAGGCTAACTGGAATTTCTTGGTCCCGTATTTATTTTGTATATAGTCAATCCATTCGATAGTCTGTCGAATGTTTTTAATGTTTATCGAATAAAAAAGTTTTTATTAAAAAAAAAAAACAAGCACAATTGTCGGTCACTGTGGGAGAATGGCAAATCTAAACAGCATCCTCCCCTCTCGCTCTCCTTCCTTTCTGTCTCACCCACATTTTTCTTCCTTTCCCCTTGTCTTCCTCTTTCCCTCCTCTCTCACACCCACACGCCGGTGGTTAGGCATATTTACCTCCGGGGGTTTAGGTGCCGGCTGAGTCCGAGGCTTCTGAGCTGGCACAGGAGGGGTGTCTTCCGACGTTGCCAGGGAGGAAGAGTCTGCAAGAAGGAACAAGGTTCTACATTTGACTTGCTGCCACATGTGGGACTTCAGCTGTCTCTCCTTTCCTTCTGCGTGTCAACAAAGGACTCTGTGAGCGTCTCCGGCTGAGGAGCGGGATATGGCTTTTGCGTGTATTGATCCCTTCCCTGCTTCCTCACACTGAGCGATGCCCTTAATGTATGCCAAAGAAACATTGGGGTGAAGATTGTCCAGCCCACTTTTACTGGGCAATTCTGTTTTGGTCAGGAAGTAGCCACAAAGTAATCTCTGGATCTGACACTGGCTCATTGCGTTAAGTCAGCAACACTGAGTGGCATTCAGCACAGGGCAGAATAAAAAAAAGTTGGAAGGGACCTTGGAGGTCTTCTAGCCCAACCCCCTGCTTTTATGCAGGAAACCCTACACCACTTCAGACAAATGGCAATACAATCTCTTCTTTTAAACTTCCAGTGTTGGACCATTCACAACTTCTGGAGGCAAGTTGTTCCGCTGGTTAATTTCTCCTCAGTTCTAAGTTGCTTCTCTCCTTGATTAGTTTCCACCCATTGCTTCTTGTTCTGCCCTCAGGTGCCTTGGAGAATAGTTTGACTCCCTCTTCTTTGTGGCAACCCCTGAGATATTGGAAGGCTGCTATCATGTCTCCACTAGTCCTTCTTTCCATTAAACTAGACCTACCCAGTTCCTGCAACCATTCTTCATATGTTTTAGTCTCCAGTCCCCTAATTATCTTTGTTGCTCTTCTCTACACTCTTTCTAGAATCCCAACATCGTTTTTACGTCGTGCCGACTAGTCAAATTTTGCCCTACCTTGAAAAGAAGCGTAAAAACTAATAATAATTACTACTAGCCCTGCTTACTTTTTAACTTGTCTTATTTTAGTTTTATTTTCTTTTATTTCCTTTCTTTCCCCTTTCTGTAAGCCGCCTGGAATCCTCCAGGATTGGGCGGCCTATAAATAAAATTAAACGTGCAAACTTGCAAACTTACTTGAGTTTTTCTAATAACAGGTGGTCGATAGACCATTTGCCTCCGATACCAAAGGCTTGACATGATCCCTTAAGAAACCACTGATGATTAATGGATCCTCCATCTAAATTATCCACCTCTATACCCGTTGGCAGAACATTTCTGGGAAATTATGGGGAACTTCCTGTTATTTGGTTCGGAAATCTCCCACAATGACTTTTTGAGGGATGAACGCTTGGAAGTTCTACCGTAGCAAGAAGAGAAAAAATTATTTGTCCGTTTTCTGTATCGTTTATATGGCTTAGCCTTTTGTTCTCCATTTTCAAAGGCTGCTCAGGAGGCCTCTACATTTCCCGCAGGTTGGGAAGCCCAGCGAGAGATTTACGAGGGTTCAAATTGGCTTCAAGGATTGGTTTAAATCAGGGGGGGTCTCCAACCTTGGCCACTTTTAAGACTTGTGGATTTCAACTCCCAGAATTCCTCAGCCAGCAAAGCTGGCTGAGGAATTCTGGGAGTTGAAGTCCACAAGTCTTAAAATGGCCAAGGTTGGAGGCTGGCTAAGGAACTCTGGGTGTTGAAGCCCACAAGTCTCAAGGTGGCCAAGGTTGGAGACCCCCGATTTAAAGTGTCCCACCTCTTCTCACCTTCCTCACCACCGCTGCTGTCCGACTGAAGCGGTTTGATCCGACGCCTTTTCTTCTTTAGGCGCCTGCTTCCTTTCTCCTCCTCATCAGATGCGTCCGCCCGCTTTGCTCTGGTGGAAAAGGAAGAAAAACGAAAAGCTTTGCCAAAGCAGGTATTCCTCGACTTACGACCGTTTGCTCAGTGACCGCCCAAAGTTACAAACAGCAATGAAAAAAGTGACTCATGACTGCTTTCCACACTGTTGCAGCATCCCTGTGATGACATGATCAGAACTCGGCGCTTGGCAGTTTTCATATTTGTGATGGTTGCGGTGTCCTGGGGTCGTGTGATTTCCCCCTTTCGCGACAGGCAAAAAGGGGGAAGCCGGATTCACTTAACAACCCCGCTACTAACTTAAAACAGCTGCAACGATTCACTTAACAACCGTGGCAAGGAAACTCGTGAAATGGGTCAAAACTCAGTTAACAGCCCCCCTCTGATAAGCTAGAGGAAAAACTCTTATTCGAGCTTTTAAAATAAAATAAATAGCTCGGTGGAGAATCCCCTAAAGTCTTCCCAAACTAAGTACTCTTTGTAGAAGTTAGGTTTTCCTTTAAAAATAGATTTTACAACTTTCAGCCGCCATTAAAAATTGGAGCAAAGCGAACCTTAAGCTGAATTGATTTCTTTTTTTTAAAGGCACTGTCAAGCCCACTCCATTCCATAATTAGGAAAGAAAACTAAGAGACTCCATGGGTTGGAAATCAAAAGTACTTTTACTAATTATAAATGATAAGCAAGCAGTAGCGAAGCAAAGTCTGATTAATATGGCGCGAAAGCAATTGATATATAGAATAGCCCGTTCCCCCCCCTTAGGATCAAAGCTCCAGTCCAATCATAAGTCCTTCAAATGTCAGGTGTGAGATAACTTCAAAAAGACAGGCCGGACGATGGAATGTCGAGGCCGTTGATGCAGGCGGGAAACACATACGCATGCGCAATCCCAACGACTGGTACATCCTAGAACATTCCTCCAGCACATCAATTAACCCCTCCCAAATACAAGCCCCCCCCTTCCCGTTTCATGGCAGCTGAAGCAACAGCAAGGCAGAAGCTGACAGGCACGCTATTCTTCCAATTATTTCCTCTCCCTCCCACCGGATATAGAGCCGAGGTGGCGCAGTGGTTAAATGCAGCACTGCAGGCTACTTCAGCTGACTGCAGTTCTGCAGTTCGGCTGTTCAAATCTCACCGGCTCAGGGTTGACTCAGCCTTCCATCCTTCCGAGGTGGGTGAAATGAGGACCCCGATTGTTGTTGGGGGCGATATGCTGACTCTGTAAACCGCTTAGAGAGGGCTGAAAGCCCTATGAAGCGGTATATAAGTCTAACTGCTATTGCTATTGCTATTCTCATCTGCTAGCTGAGGAATTTTGGCAGTCAAAATCCATGCATCCTGTTGCGGGGGGGCAGGGGGGGGATCTGGGAGTTCAAAATCAATGCTTTGATTATGGACTTTAGGCCACAGAAATTTCAGGAGCTGAAGTCCAACGTGGGGACTGGGGAATTCTAAGAGGTAAAGTCTACACATCGTAGCTGGGGAATTCTGGAAGCTGGAGTTCAAAAATGATGGCTGGGAATTCTGGGAGCTGAAGTCCCAGAAGAGCCGAGGTGGCGCAGTGGTTAGGGTGCAGTACTGCAGGCCACTTCAGCTGACTGCTATCTGCAGTTCGGCGGTTCAAATCTCACCGGCTCAAGGTTGACTCAGCCTTCCATCCTTCCGAGGTGGGTAAAATGAGGACCCAGACTGTGGGGGCGATATGCTGACTCTGTAAACCGCTTTAGAGAGGGCTGAAAGCCCTATGAAGCGGTATATAAGACTAACTGCTATTGCTATTGCTAAGTCCATACATTGTGGCTGGGGAATTCTGGAGGCTGGAGTTAAAAAAATGATGGCTGGGGAATTCTGGGAATCAAAGTCCACACATCTTAAAAGTTGTCAAGGTTGGGAAATGCCGGTATATATGTAGCAATGAACCACACAACTGACTGAAACAGGCCAACTCCAGCCTGGGTCAGCGAGGGAAACACAAACCCACTACCTTTTCTTATCCCTCTGCTGCCCTCTGGCTGGCTCGACCTCCTTGCTGGCCTTCTCATGGCCAGCAGGACTAAGAGGAGGCTTCGGGTCTGTGGAAGAAACGGGGGGCTTGGCAGCGGATCGCTCTTCCTTCTGTTGTTCGGGTTCAGCGCTGGCTTTGTCTGCACAGAAGCAAGGAAAATAGGAAAGTCAGCATGTGATGATCAAGGTGGGATAAGTACCTTCATGGAGGATGAACCCATGTGAGTTCATTCCTGTAAACTACCCATGGCAGCAACTTCTGTCAGGCCTGCAGCCATCTTTCCTTTTGGATCTTTGGCCTGCCACCCTTTATGTTATTCTGCTATGCATTTTCTATGGTGGGAAAATGGGAGGGGGGATTCTATGGAGTTAGATGCTATGTAGCCATAACAACATTCTTTCTAGAAAACCAAGGTCATCCTTTGTCTCTGCACCTGACCGGAACTGGGTGGGTGGAAGCTGCCAGCGTGGCAGTGGGAGATTGGACCATGGGATGGGCTTGTGGGTGTGGAGGGGAAAGTTCTTGAACTTTCAACTGGGTGGGGAAAACTAGGAAACTTTCAGATTCAGGTTTTCCCAGATGTGCCAACCTGGCTCTCTTCATAAAGTGGAACTTTATGAAGTGAAAAGACCGAGTGGCTGTTGTGTTTCCCTCCCAAGGATTCCACCAATATTCCATCTCTCAGGCTGGGGGGTCAAATTCTATACCCCTCAGAGAGGGTCCGCAACTTGGGAGTCCTCCTAGATCCACAGCTATCGTTCGACCACCATTTGACGGCTGTGGCTAGGGGGGCATTCGCCCAGGTTCGCCTGGTGCGCCAGTTGCGACCCTACCTGAATCGGGAGGCACTCACAACAGTCACTCGGGCCCTCGTGACCTCTAGGCTGGAATACTGCAATGTGCTCTACATGGGGCTGCCCTTGAAGAGCATCCGGCATCTTCAGCTGGTACAGAACGCAGCCGCGCGAGCGATTGTGGGTGCACCGCGGTTCACCCACATTACACCTATCCTCCGCGAGCTGCGCTGGCTACCTGTCGATTTCCGGATGCGCTTCAAGGTGCTGTTAATCACCCATAAAGCCCTACATGGTAGTGGATCTGGATACTTGAGAGACCGCCTTCTGCCAATCACCTCCCTGCGACCAATAAGATCACACAGATTGGGCCTCCTCCGTATTCCATCGGCCAGCCAGTGTCGGCTGGCAACTACAAGGAGGAGGGCCTTCTCAGTAGTCGCCCCGACCCTTTGGAACGAACTCCCCGTGGAGATTCGTACCCTCACCACCGTCCAGGCCTTCCGCACAGCCTTGAAGAACTGGCTAGCCCGTCAGGCCTGGGGATGAAGATAGTTGCCCCTCCCGAATGATGAATGCATGTTGGTTACTGTTTTTATTATATGTGTCTTTGTTATTGTCTGCATTTCCCATTCCCTGATTTTATGTGAGCCGCCCTGAGTCCCCTCAGGGAAAAGGGCGGCCTACAAATGTCAATAAAATCAAAATCAATCAAATCAAAACTTTGAGGAACTTTTTGCCTTGGACTCTGATTCACTTTTGGATGCTATTTGGAAGCTGCCTCCAATTAAAACCAATGTTCAATCTTTTTTTAGAACAGGCAGTCCTCGACTTACAATCATCCATTTAGTGACTGTGCGAAGTCATACTGGCACTGAAAACAGCTTATGAAAGTTTTTCACTCTTACAACTTTTGAAGCCTCCCTGTGTGGTCACGTGGGCAAAATCCGCACACTTGGCAACTGGCTCTTTTCTGGCTCGACTTACAACAGTTCATTTAGTGACCACTCAAAATTACAACAGCACCCCAATGACTTATGTCCGTTTTTCACACTTATGACCGTTGCCGCACCCCACCCCACCCCACGGTCACACAATTTACATCTGGGAGCTTGACAACTGACTCACATTTCTGACAGTTGCACTGCAGGGCCACGTGGTCCCTTTTTGCGACCGTCTGACAAGCAAAGTCAATTGGGGGGAGGGGAGGCGGCGGATTCACTTAACAACCGTCTTGCTAGCTGAACCATGCAGTGATTCACTTCATGTGTGGCGGGAAAGGCCGTCAAATGGGATAAAATTCACTTAACTGTCCTGCTTAGGAATGCACCATTTAGGCACAAAGGTAGTCGTTGTAAGTCGAGGACTTCCTGTGCTTACAATGGAGGGGGAAATACAAAGAGGGGCTCACCTTCTTTGCTAACAGCTGCCTTGCCAAAGAAGTTGTTCAGCATATTTCCTTTCGCTGCGGCTTTGCTGTTGGTCACCGAAGCCTAGAAGAAATTTTTTAAAAAGGAGTTAGAAAAGAAGATATCCCAGAAACACAATATAAAAATCAGTAAAACCACTGCAGTGATGGCCAAGCCTGCACAGACGTAACTCAGGCCGAAATTCCTATTCAGTGAGACGTTTGTTAAGTGAGCTTTGTCCCATTTTACAACCTTTTTCCTTCCGTCGTTAAGTGAATCGCTGCAGTTGTTAAGTGAGTAACACGGTTGTTAAGCGAGTCCAGCTTCCCCCATTGACTTTGCTTGTCAGAAGGTCGCAAAAGGGGATCGCGCGACACCCCCCCTCCCCCCCCCGGGATGCTGCAACCGTCATAAATATGAGCCAGTGGCCAAGAGTGGGAATTTTGACCACGGAGGATGCTGCAACTGTCATGTACGTAAGTGTGAAAAAATGGCCATGTCGCTTTTTCCAGCGCTGTTGTAATTTCGGTCACTAAATGAACCCGTGTAAGTCGAGGACTGCCTGCATTTTCTCTAGATGAGGGTTTTTTCAATTGTGGGCGCCTTGAAGGTATGTGGACTTCAACTCCCAGAATTCCCCAGCCAGCCCTGGTTCTTCCGCCAAGTACTGTATTTTTCAGAGTATAAGACGCACCTTTTCCCTTAAAAAAGAGGGTGAAAACCTGGGTGCGTCTTATACACTGAATACAGCATTTTTGGTCTCCCAAAACTCCACCCCATTTGCAAAAATGGACGTGCATAGCCTTTAGGAGTCTTCCAGAGTGCTCCTGGGGGATGGGGAGGGCAAAAATGAAGGAAAAACAGGCCCTTTTTTGCTCCTTTTTGCCCCTCCCCAGCCCCCAGGAGCACTCTGGAAGACTCCTAAAGGCTATCCATGTCCTTTTTTTGACAAAAAACGGGCCTGTTTTTGCAAAAAAACAGGCTGTTTTTGAGCAGTCTGCAGAGCGCAAAAGCTTTTTAAAAAATCTGTCTCTTCAAAATCTTGGTGCGTCTTATACTCCGGTGTGCCTTATACTTTGAAAAATATGGTATTTCAAGTTTGAAAACTTACACTGGGCGTCTCTTTGGTCTCCGGTTTAGCTTCCTTGTTGGTGTTCTTCGTTTTGGAGGTTGCTTTGGCCGCAAACATTCCCATAATGCCTTTCATCGGCTGGGCGGGCTGCTTGGAAGACGCGCCTGGAGCATGGCCATTGAGCGCGGGAGCGAGGAGTGCACTTGTGGCAGGTGGAGGCTGGGGGGGCAGTTGGGCGGGGGTCTCAGCCTGGGGGCCTTCAGCGACAGACCTGATGACGGCAGCAGGACAGCAAATGGCGCTAAATCTAGGAGCGGAATGAACACATTGGGTTAGCAATGGAACTAAATACAGGCAAGTCCTCAACTTATGACCGCAATGGAGCCCAAAATTTATGTTGTTGAGTGAGAAAACTGTTCAGTACAATTGTCAAAGATCTGGAAACAATTTCAGTTTTCAGCAAAGTCGCGTCCAGATCCATTTGTCGACTGTCCCAACTTGGTCCATCAGGAAAGAAAGGCTCCTGACCCATGATTAGCCAAAAGTATACAGGCTGTCCTCGATTTACAACAGCTCACTTAATGAACGTTCAAAGTAACAACAGAACTGAAAATTTTGATAAGTAAAAAGACTTAATACAGTTTTGTCACACTTACAACAGTTGCACCCTCCCCATGATCACGGTGATCAAAATTCAGACACTCGGCAACTGACTCATCTTTATGACGGTCGCAGTGCCCCAGGGTCGCACCAAGTTTTGCGAACTTCTGACAAGCAAAGTCATTGTGGGGGAGCCAGATTCACTTAACAATCCTGTGACTAACTCAACGGCAGTGATCCGCTTAATAACCGTGGAAAGAAAGGTTGTAAAATGGGGCAAAAACCACTTAAAACACATTTCACGTAGCAATGAAAATTTTGGGCTCAATTGTGGTCGTAAGTCAAGGACTACCTGTGCTTTACTAAAGCCGAAGTGGTTACAGAAGAGCCAAAGCTGGTTCAGAGATTTCCGCGCACAAAAGATACGCTAACTTTCCCTTGGTCCCGGACAATCCCCCCCTGGTTCATCAGTAAAGGTCCAGTCAGCTATTAACAAATGGTTTAAGCCCTCACTTTGTGCGCTCACTGGCAGTTGGGTGTTTCCCATGGGACAGCACGTCTCGGGTTTCATTCAGTGGTGAAATCTAAAAATTTTTTTACTACCAGGTTCTGTGGGTATGGCTTGGTGGGGGGTGACTGGGTGGGGGGGGGTCATGTGACTGGGTGGGCGTGGCTATGTAGTCATATAACTGGGGGATCAAAAGACAGAAACTCACTTTAACAATGTCCTGCTGGAGCAGGGCTGGACTAGATGACCTCCAGGTACCTTCCAGCCCTGGATTATCCTGTGAAGCTGCGTCTAGTGCCAGTTGTCAGGCCTGCCATTATATTCCTTTTAGAATTTTGGCCTGCCACACTTTCTCTTATTTCATTATGTTGTTTCATTAGTGTAGTTGATGGGAGGGGGGAATAGAATTGAATTGAATTGAATAGGTTTATTTATAGGCCGCCCTTTTCCCTGAGGGGACTCAGGGCGGCTAACAACTTATAGGGAGGGGGATACAGACAATAACATATAACATAACACATAATTAAAAAGTAAACAACATTCATCCAACATTCAGGTGGGGGCGGATCAGATCTTTACCCCCAGGCCTGGCGGGATAGCCAGTTCTTGAGGGCTGCACGGAAGGTCTGAAGGGTGGTGAGGGTACGAATCTCCACGGGGAGATCGTTCCAGAGGGTCGGAGCTGCCACTGAAAAGGCTCTCCTCCGCGTAGTAGCCAGCCGGCACTGGCTGGCAGATGGCACTCGGAGGAGGCCTAGTCTATGAGATCTGATCGGTCTCGAGGAGGTAATCGGCAGGAGGCGGTCTCCCAAGTACCCAGATCCACTACCATGGAGGGCTTTGTAGGTGGTAAGAAGCAGGAGTGGGATTGTGGAATGTATTGTTATCATTCTTTTCTAGACGCTCAAGGTCATCTTTTGTCTCCGTACCTTCACACCTGACCGGAAGCAGCTGGGTGTGGATGCCAGCGTGGAAGAAGAAGATTGGACCATGTGAATGGATTGTGGGTGTGGGGACAAGGTCATGAACTTTTAACTGGGTGGAATCCTGATGTCATTTCCAGTATTGGGATTTCATAGCATGATAGCAATAGCAATAACAGTTAGACTTATATACCGCTTCATAGGGCTTTCAGCCCTCTCTAAGCGGTTTACAGAGTCAGCATTATTGCCCCCAACAACAATCTGGGTCCTCATTTTACCCACCTCAGAAGGATGGAAGGCTGAGTCAACCCTGAGCCGGTGAGATTTGAACAGCCGAACTGCAGAACTGCAGTCAGCTGAAGTAGCCTGCAGTGCTGCATTTAACCACTGCGCCACCTCTGTCTTATTAAATTGGAACTTTAAGGATCGTTTTGTCTTGGACTCTGATTTAATTCTGCGTGATACTTGGAACGCTGACACCAGGTTTGTAGTCCATCCTTCCTCTCCTTTTTCCCTCCCTCCCTCCCTCTTTCTTTCTTTCTTTCTTTCTTCTTTCTTCCTTCCTTCCCTCTCTCTCTCTTTCTCAGCAAACACCCCCCCCGGGTCCCGTTTTAGGCCTAGTGGGCTTCAGCCCGCTGGGAGCAAAAACAGATACTCTCCCACCCTCCATTTTTGGCCTGCTGAGAGCTAAAAAAACCACCACCACCCCCGTGTTTCCAGAGAACCTGTAAAAAAAATGCTTAAAAAGGTGTTTTTTTTTTAAGTTCCGAAGATCAGCTGTGCGACGATTGCTGGAACTTTTTTTAAAAAAACCTTTTTTTTAATGTTTTTAACGCCCCAACCGGTAGCATTTCACCCCTGGTTTGATTCCTGTAAGTTCCCTCCCTGCGTCCCCCAGCCCCACTGCTTCTCCCCACCTCCACCACCGTTACTGATGTCAGGCTGTCAGCTTGCAATGTGTAGCTCAGAACGGCCACCGTGACGCCGACGGCTTGCCACGAGCTCACTCACTTGCCGCAGTTCTCGAGATTCGCCTTGAGGATGTCGTAGTCGGTGTTGAAGAGGGGGCTGCTGTCCCTGAGCTGGGCTTTCTGGACGCTGTAGACGTGCACGCTGGCCACTGTGGAGAATTTGGACTTCAAGGCTGGAAAGGAGGCAGAAGAAGGGAGGGAAGGAGGGAGGTTTTCTCAAAACAAGTGGGGTAAATAAACTGGGTGCCTTTGGGCCAGTCTCTCCCTCTCAGCCCAGCCCACCTCACATGGTTGTTGTTGTGGGGGGAAAAAAAAAAACAATGGAAAAATAATTCATTGTATTTTTCAGAGGTGCACAAACTTACCTTCTAATTTATCTTCTCTCACTACTGCAACCTTATGGTACTAAAAAAAAGAAAAGGCAGCTTATTACTTCAGCAAATATTTCTTATCATCCAAAGACTGATTACTAACATAATGTACTTTTCGGAATAAAAGACGCACCTTCCCCCCCCCCCCCCCAAAAAAAAGAGGGTGAAAATCTGGGTGCGTCTTATACACCAAACACAACATTTTTGGCCTCCTGAAACTCCGCCTTCACAAAAATGGACGTGCAAAGGGTTTGGGAGGCCTGCAAAGTGCTCCTGGGGGCTGGGGAAGGCAAAAACGAGTGAAAATATGGGCCAGTTTTTGCTCGTTTTTGCCCCATCCAGCTCCCAGGAGCACTCTACAAGCTACCTAAAGGCTATGCATGCCCTGTTTTTGCCAAAAACAGGCCAGCTTTAGCAAAAAATGGGCCGTTTTTGCCTCTCACAAGCTCCCAGGAGCACTTTGCGGGTCTCTCAAACTCTCTGCATGCCCCGTTTTTCACAAAAAAATGAGGCATGCAGAGGGTTTGGGAGGCCTGCGGAGGCAAAAACTTGTTTTTACTCCGTGTGTCTTATACTCCGAAAAATACGGTATATAATTGGCACCCATGTTTTCTGGCCATCGGTAGAACTCATTTTCAGGGAAGCGATTTAAGCCTGCAATGCTGGGTTTCGGCTTCCACTCCGGCTACCAAATTTAAATTCAAATGTCCATTGCAAGAGAAATCCCCTTTGTGACTTACGGTGTGCCCGCTCTGAACCAGGTTCCCTGCCAGCAAATAGGTGACATGCAACTGGGCTCCCACATTCTCCTTCCGTTTCCTTTCTACGTAGTCATATAACATCCTGTTAAAAGGAGGGCAAAGGCCGAGATTAAAACAGACAATTAATTTTGGGGAAATTTTCAACAACTGACCGCTGAAAAACAAAACAAGAGCATATGCCAGTGTTTCTCAACCTTGGCGACTTTAAGTCCTGTGGACTTCAACTCCCAGAATCCCCCAGCCAGCACAGCTGGCTGGGGAATTCTGGGAGTTGAAGTCCACAGGACTTAAAGTCGCCAGGGTTGAGAAACACTGGCATATACGTTATCCAAAGTAAGCTCTGAAGCTCAAGATGAAACAGCTAAAATGAAAAGCGGTTTGGCCTAGTGGTAACAGCACCAAGCTAGAAAGCAGGAGGCGGTGAGTTCCAGTCCTGCCTTAGCCATGAAAGCCAGCTGCGTGGCTCTGGGCCAAGGTGACGGTGAGTTCTTTTTTTCTTTTTTTTTAATAAATTTTTATTTTAAACACATAAGCACATCAACAAAAACAAACACATAACTTAAAAACAACATAGGAACAATAAGTTCCGTCGTATATCGTACCGCAGTTCCGAATCGGTTTCTTTGCAGTTAGTGTTTTCCCTTCTATACATTTCTATCTTTCATTCATAATCTCCTTATTTGTTATCCATTTTTATGTACATTTCTTTATTTATTTAAACTTAGCTACTTATGACCAAATATTATTTACCTATATTATGCTTTATATTTTTACTGTCATTTATTTTCTTACATAGTTATAGATATACATTCATATAATTATTCTTTTTCTTTGCCATTCTTATATTATTATTATTCCATTTGAAAGGTTATAAGGTATAGTTTAAAAGGCTTTATTTATCATCCTTCACACCTGCCAAGATACCACCTTGTTTTCTCTCACTTTTCTCCCTCCCTTCCTTCTCTACTTCCTTCCTTCCTCCTCTCCATCCCCTTCTTCTTTCCCTTACCTCTTCCCTATTCCTACTCTTTTTCTTCTCCTTCCTACCTTCTCTCCTACTCTTTCTTTCTCTTCCTCCCTCCTCTTCTTCTTTTTCCCTCCCTTCCACCCACCTTCCCTTGCCTCTTTCTTCTTCCCTTACCTCTCCTCCACACTTCTTCTTCCTCTCCTACTATCTCTCCTTCTCTTCCTCTCTCTTCTACCCTCCACGGTGAGTTCTAGTCCTGCCTTAGGCAAGAAAACCAGCTGGATGACTTTGGGCCAAGGAGATGGTGAGTTCTAGTCCTGCCTTAGCCATGAAAGCCAGCTTGGTGACTTTGGGCCAGTCCCTCTCTTTGAGGGTTAAGACTCCTGCCCTAAAGGGTAACACATTCCAAAGATAGATAGCCCCAAATTAAAATGGACATGTAACAAAGCTTATTTACATGTAGTCCTGGAATTTCCATTGCTTAATGGAAGCCGTCTTTAAGCCAAACATCACATCACTGTGCTGTTCGGTGATGCCAGTTCAGTTTGTGGTTCTTACAAGCAAAAGTCAACCGAGAAGCCAGATTCACTTAACAATTGTGTGACTAACTTAACAACTGCAGTGATTCACTTAACAACTGTTGCAAAAAGGCTGTACAAGGGGGCAAAACTCACTTAGCAACAGTCTCAATTTTGAGCTCAACCGTGGTCATGAGGACTACATGAGGATTAGAGATGACGTCCTCCTGTTTTTCAGGCTGGGCTACTAAGTACAGGCAAGAGAGATTAATAACTTACTGCTTTGCTTGATTCACATGAACTCCTAAGGTGAAGCTCAGCCATTTATATGTTACCTGCAAAGGAACGCATGTCATTATTTTTTTTTTAAAAATGCCACCACGTATTGAACCAACACTACTACAATCATCCTTGGGTTGGGAAGAGTCCTGGAGTCCAGGGAGGCTGACCTCTTAGCTTGAAGACCGGACTGACACCGCTACAGGTGACTGTCGCTGTATGTGTTATTCTTCAGAATATGGTTCATTATACCTCACAGCTGACTTTTGGGGGAGGCCTGAACCTTGGCTGGAGAAAGTCATTTGAGATTTGCATCCATTTATGCAGGCATAAATAAAATTACTATATAAACAGGAGTAGTTTCAATCCTTGGGCTGTCAGACTCTTAAACACAACCACAATCACTCCACGCACATGTTGAAACGTATGGCTAGTGTTTTTTTTCCCTTTTTTCCCTGATTACCTGCTTTGGAATTCTATTCATGTTGTTGGTATTTGTTGTCCTGGATTGAGGCTAGTGTTGGCTAAAGCCAATTTCATTATATTTCTTTTGTACAATGACAATAGAGACCATACCACAGAATAACTTTATGGTCACTTGGAATGTACACTAATTGGCATACATTAAAATGAAATTTTGTTGCATGCAGCTCTCAAAGGGTCACCACGCCCAATAGACACTACATGAACATGACAATAAATGAATATATAGAATAAAATAGAATAAAATGGAGTGGAGTGGAGTGGAACAGAACTGATTGGAATAGAATAGAATAGAGTAGGATAGGATAGGATAATGGAATGAAGAATGGAGCTGAGCAGAGCAGAGCAGAGCAGAGCAGAGCAGAGCAGGATTCTATTTATATCGTTTGTATTTGTCCTGGATTGAGGCTAGTGTTGGCTAAAGCCAATTTCATTATATTACTTTTGTACAATGACAATAAAGACCATACCATAGAATAACTTTATGGTCACTTCGTAGGTATGCTAATCGGCATACATTAAAATGAAATTTCGTTGCATGCAGCTCTCAAAGGGTCACCACCTCCAATAGACACTACATGAACATGACAGAATAAATGAATATATAGAATAGAATAAAATAGAATAGAATAGAATGGAATGGAGTGAAGTGAAGTGGAACACAATGGAACGGATTGGAGTAGGATAGGATAGGATTCTATTCATGTCGTTTGTATTTGGTGTCCTGGATTGCACCAGTGAGGCTAAAGCCAATTTCATTATATTTCTTTTGTACAATGACAATAAAGACCATACCACACTGTACCATACCCTTACCCTTACCAAACCATTACTATTATAAGGCAAAAGCAAAAACTATGCTATGCATATAGTATTTGTTTATACACACACGTACAATTGCATAGTTTATATATTTCTTTTCTGGAGAAGTCATCCCATTCTTTTGGGAGCTGAGGTGGCGCAGTGGTTAATTAAATGCAGCACTGCAGGCTACTTCAGCTGACTGCAGTTCGGCTGTTCAAATCTCACCGGCTCAGGGTTGACTCAGCCTTCCATCCTTCCAAAGTGGGTGAAATGAGGACCCGGATTGTTGTTGGGGGCAATATGCTGACTCTGTAAACTGCTTAGAGAGGGCTAAACGCCCTATGAAGTGGTATATAAGTCTAACTGCTATTGCTATCTATCTATCTATCTATCTATCTATCTATCTATCTATCTATCTATCTATCTATTTATCATCTATATCTATCTATCTATCTATCTATCTATCTATCTATCTATCTATCTATCTATCTATCATCTATCTATCTATCTGGGTGAAATGAGGACCCAGATTATTGTTGGGGGCAATATGCTGACTCTGTAAACCGCTTAGAGAGGGCTGAAAGCCCTATGAAGCGGTGTATAAGTCTAACTGCTATTGCTATCTATCTATCTATCTATCATCTATCTATCTATCTCTCTATCTATCATCTATCTATCTATCTATCATCTATCTATCTATCTATCATCTATCTATCTATCTATCATCTATCTATCTATCTATCTATCTATCTATCTATCTATCATCTATCTATCTATCTCTCTATCTATTCTATCATCTATCTATCATCTATCTATCTATCTATCTATCTATCTATCTATCTATCTATCATCTATCTATCTATCTATCTATCTATCTATCTATCTATCATCTCTCTATCTATCTCTCTATCTATTCTATCATCTATCTATCATCTATCATCTATCTATCTATCTATCTATCTATCTATCTATCTATCTATCTATCTATCTATCTATCTATCTATCTATCTATCTGATTGTTGGGGGCAATATGCTGACTCTGTAAACCGCTTAGAGAGGGCTGAAAGCCCTATGAAGCGGTATAGAAGTCTAACTTGCTATTGCTATTGCTATTATGATCACTTATCATTATTTTCCTTGATGCCAGAGGGGAATCCAGAGTTCAGGGCTGCTGTGGATTTGGGGAGGGGGGGAGAGCATATAAGCCCCATCCCCAGATGAAGAGATGCACAACCAGACCTGCCCTCCCTAAAATCCCAAAGAGGAGCCCCCCCTTCCCCTTTTGACCCTCGGAGGGGGAGACGAAGGCCCGAAGGCCAAGGGTATTATTATGGGATGCTTTGGAGTCCCTTGCAGAGCAGCAGCAGCAGCAACAAGGCTCCCGCGGGGTCTCGGGAGTCGCCCCTTCGGATCCCTCTTGCTTGCCCCCCCCCGTCCCTCCCCTCAAGAGGTCCCCGGCCTACCACAATCCCTATCAATCCCCGCTGCGGATGATGGGAGTTGGAGTAGAGGCAGGATTCGAGTTGGGGGCCTCAAGGAGCCGCAGGAAAGCAACTAAACGCATTTCAACAATTAAACTTTATTTATTTATTTGTTAATAATAATAATAATAATGAAGCTTTTTAGTGACCGTGGGACCCCACCCCACACAGATTTCCCACCCACCCACTCCACTCACGACTCGGTTCTGGTCCGTGACGAACTCGTCGATGTTCTCCAGGTAAAGCTCGTCCTCCATGGCGGGGCGACCGGGGCCCCGAGAGCCCCACAGCGGCCCTTCCCCTCCGCGACCCTCCACCGCCGCCATGGCAACGCCAGGCCGCGGTCGCTCCTTTGGCGCGCGCTCGCTACGGCGGCCGAGCGTAGCCAGTTCCGGCGAAGCTACGGCGGCCGCGAGTGGGCGGTAGACCGCAGCAAACGCCCGCGGTTAGAGCGCATGCGCCCTGGCTCCGAGCCACCGTTCCTTCCACCACCCCGCCACCTCTCCTCTACATCTTGCGGTCGGTGGGCGGGGAAAAGGTGCTTGAGCGCTAACGTCGTCACCCCGGCGCAGAAGATGATGGGATTTGGAGGCGCTGAGAAGGCAGCGTCCTCGACTTACGACCCCAATGGAGACCAAAGTGTCATTTGATGAGCGAGACCTTTGTTTTGGGCTCCGCTGGGGTCGTAAGTCGAGGATTGCCTGCAGGGGCCAGATGGATGACCTCCAGGGTCCCCCTATAATTGTATTTATTATAGAAAAATGGGGTTTTTTTCCCTGCTTTGTTTTGCAAAATTGCATTATTTTTAAAAAAAAATGATTCCTCCCTTCCATCTGCAGCCTATCCTCCATCTCCCATCTTCTTTCTTTGTTTCCATGCATTCCAAAGGGCTTCACAACACACAAGCACACACACACCGGTGCAAAAATCCGGGAAAAGCTGAATCTTTTCTCCTTCCTTCTCTGCAGCCCCCTGTGCATTTCTGCGTTTCCTCCGGATGTTTCCTGTTTTTGCAAATTTTGGGGTCAGTTTCCTGCTTGTCCTACGTTGTTTGGGCCTCCCTTGCGTGCAGTTGTGGCTGTGACGTGGTTTTTTTTTTTCTGCTGGCACAGCTGGAAGATGCCTCCTGGGGGCGGAAATTGCCTTCCGTCCCAGAAACGGCTATTTTGAGAGGTATTTGGTATTTGGTATTTTATTATTTGTATGCCGCCCTTCTCCGGGAGGACTCAGGGCGGCGAACAATTCAAAGGGGAAAAAAAGGGGGAACATAAAAGACAAAATACAAATAATAAAAGTAGACAACAGTCGCACAACCATACATGTCGAGAGGGGAGGGAACTCATCACCCCCAGGCCTGCCGGCAAAGCCAGGTTTTGTAGGCTTTTCGGAAGGCCTGGAGAGAGGTGAGGGTCCGAATCCCTGCGGGGAGTTCGTTCCAGAGGGCCGGAGCTGCCACAGAGAAGGCCCTCCCCCGGGTAGTAGCCAGGTGGCATTGGCTGGTAGATGGCACCCGGAGGAGGCCAACCCTGTGAGATCTAATGGGTCTGTGGGAGGCAATTGGCAGCAGGCGGTCCCTCAAGTACCCAGGTCCAATACCATGAAGGGCTTTATAAGTTACGACTAGCACTTTGAAGCGTATCTGGAGACCGATTGGTAGCCAGTGCAGCTCGCGGAGGATAGGTGTAACGTGGGTGTACCGAGGTGCACCCACAATCGCTCGCGCGGCTGCGTTCTGGACGAGTTGAAGTCTCCGAATGCTCTTCAGGGGCTGCCCCATGTAGAGCGCATTGCAGTAGTCCAGTCTTGAGGTCACGAGGGCGTGAGTGACTGTTGCGAGTACCTCCCGGTCCAGGTAGGGACGCAACTGGTGCACCAGGCGAACCTGGGCAAATGCCCCCCTGGTCACAGCCGACAAATGGTGTTCTAAAGTCAGCTGTGGATCCAGGAGGACCCCCAAGTTGCGAGCCCTGTCTGAGGGGCGTAGATTTTCACCCCCCCCAGCCCTGGCTCTCCAGAGATCATCGGTCAGTGCGACCAAAGCGGTTTCCGTGCTGTAGCCAGGTGTGTTTATATTCCTCTCCTGGGGAAAGCTCTCCAGCCAGACAAAATTATGACAGGCAGTCCTCGACTTACAACAGTTGATTATTCAAAGCAGTGGTGAAACTCAATTTTTTTTTGCTACCGGTTCTGTGGGCGTGGCCTGGTGGGCGTGGCAGGGGAAGGATACTGCAAAATCCCCATTCCCTCCCCACTCTGGGGCCAGCCAGAGGTGGCGTTTGCTGGTTCTCCGAACTACTCAAAATTTCCTCTACCGGTTCTCCAGAACCTGCTGGATTTCACCCCTGATTCAAAGTTACAACTGGACAGGGGAAAAAGGGACTTGTTTTTCTGTTCTACGTGGTTTTTCACAGTTACAACCTTTGTGGCATCCCCGTGGTTGCGTGATCAAAATTCAGACTCTTGGCAACTGACTCATATTTATGATGGTTGCAGTGTCGTGGGATCACGTGGTCCCCTTTAGCGGCCATCCTGACAGCCGAAGTCAAGGGGGAAGCCGGATTTACTTAACAACCGTGTGACTAACTTAACAACTGCAGTGATTCACTTAACAACTATGGCAAGAAAGGTTGAAAAATGGGGCAAAACTTGCCGACCAAATATCTTGCTTACCAACCGAAATTTTGGGCTGAGTTGTGGTCATAAGTCAAGGACTACTTGTATAGGTTCTCCTGCTTGAGCAGGGGGTTGGACTAGAAGGCCTCCAAGGCCCCCTCCAACTCTGTTATTCTGTTACATTCAGAGTGTCCTTATTTACAAAACCAGCTCGGATGGACTTCTCTTGCTTCCTTCTGACCCCCAATTATTATTAGCTGGAGAGACATTAAAAGAGAAAAAGCAGGAAGGGCTGATTTGCGTCAGAATTCACTCCTTGTGAGCCAGGATGCAATAAAAAAAACAAAACCCCAACCAACCTCTGGAATTCCCCATCAGCAGCTGGAGTTAAGTGATGCAACCTGGAGCACAAATACTTGTGAAGAACATGAATTAGGAATAGAATAGAAATAGAATAACTTTATGGTCACTTTGTAGGTACATACAGCATACATCAGCATACATTAAAATGAAAATTTCATTGCATGCAGCTCTCAAAGAGTCACCACCTCCAATAGACACTATATGAACATGACAGAATAAATGAATATATAGAATAGAATGGAATGGAATGGAATGGAATGGAGTGGAGTGGAGTGGAACAGAATGGAACGGATTGGAGTAGAATAGAGTAAAGTAGGATAGGATAGGATAGGATAGGATAGGATAGGATAGGATAGGATAATGGAATGAAGAATGGAATGGAATAGAATAGAATAGTAGAATAGAATAGAATAGAATAATGGAATGGAGTGGAGTAGAACAGAACGGATTGGAATAGAATAAACTAGAGTAGGATAGGATAGGATAGGATAGGATAGGATAGGATAGGATAGGATAGGATAGGATAGGATAGGATAGGATAATGGAATGAAGAATGGAATGGAATAGAATAGAATAGAACAGAACAGAAGAATGGAATGGAGTAGAGTGGAGTGGAACAGAACGGATTGGAATAGAATAAAGTAGAGTAGAATAGGATAGGATAGAATAGGATAGGATAGGATAATGGAATGAAGAATGGAATGGAATAGAATAGAATAGAATAGAAGAATGGAATGGAGTGGAGTGGAACAGAACGGATTGGAATAGAATAGAGTAAAGTAGAGTAGGATAGGATAGGATAGGATAATGGAATGAAGAATGGAATGAAATAGAATAGAATGGAATGGAGTGGAACAGAACGGATTGGAATAGAGTAGAGTAGAGTAGGATAGGATAGGATAATGGAATGAAGAATGGAATGGAATAGAATAGAGTAGAATAGAATAGAATATGGAATGTACAGTATAGAATAGGAATAGGAATAGAATAGAACAGAACAGAATTCTCCTTAATTCCAGCTTGGCTTTTCTCCTTGATTAGTTTCCATCCATTGGTTCTTGTCCTGCCTTCAGGGGCTTTGGATAAAAGGTTGACAAACCCCCCCCCCCCATCTTCTTTGGGGCAGCAGCCCCTCAAATATTAGAAGGCGGCTATCAAGTCATCATCCCTGGTCCTTCTTTTCACTGGACTAGACATCCCCAATTCCCGCAACTATTTTTCTTCTCTACCTGTTGCTGCTTTTTTCCCCCACTGGCAGGACGTTCTGTGGAACAGGCCAGCCTCATAAAACAGGGATCAGGTGCACGGGAGAAGAACATTGAGATTTTGCATTGATTTAATTGCTGGGTGGTGACGTGCTTCAAATAGACCTATTTCTTTTATTTCTTTATGGCTCAGATTTATATCCTAGCTTCCCAAGGCGTTTATTTCCAGCATAAATAAATAAATTTATTTACACGGCGATGTCTACAATGCACACGGAGGCATCTGAACTAGGTTTTGTTGTGGGTAGAGGCATAATTTTGTATTTATTAGTTAATTTATTTTGTCAAGTTTAGTGACTATTGGAGGAGGAGGTGACCCTTTGAGAGCTGCATGCAATGAAATTTCATTTATCCCCTGAAGGCAGGACAAGAACCAATGGGTGGAAACTAATCAAGGAGAAAAGCCAACCTGGAATTAAGGAGGAATTTCCTGATAGTGGGGACACTTAACCAGTGGAACAGCTTGCCACCGGAAGTTGTAAATGCTCCAACACTGGAAGCTTTCAAGAAGAGATTGGACAAACATTTGTCTGAAATGGTACAGGGTCTCCTGCTTCAGCAAGGGGCTGGACTAGAAGACCTCCAAGGGACCTCCTAACTCCGTGATTCTATTTACTCTGTTAAAATGCTGCTCCAAATAAATGCCAGGATTTTTCCAGGCACTTCCCAGCAGACGAGACTAAATTGAAAGAGCAGCAATGCCATCAAAGTTGGTCGACTCCAGATAGTTCCAACTTATGTCCAAAATGAGGATGGTTAGTTTTTGCTCTGTGGTTCTGTTAGCAACTGGTTTTTAAATGCGTCATGCCAGACTGAACAACTGTGGCAAGGAAAGTCATTAAAATGGGGCAAAACTCACTTAACAACTGCATTGCTTAGCAACGAAAATTATAGGCTGAAACATTTGTGGTCGTAAACCGAGGATTACCTGTGCACCCTTTTCACAACTCCGCCACGGCCAATGCGCACGAGAATTCCTTCAGAGGGCTGGGAATTATGTGCTAAACTCCCGTCTTAAGATATAAAGACCGGATACCAGCTACAAACGAAGCACGACTGAGACACAGCCTGCTTCCTTGTCGTGTTTCCAAAAGGAAACGGATTTATTAAGTTACTGTGACTTCCGAGGCCTATGCCGTGGCAGGCCAAGAAAGAAAGAAAAATATGTTTTTCCTTCTCCCAAAATAAATTGGCCACGCATCCTCTGGAAAGACGGGGATGCTGAATGCACACATCCTGGTGGAATCAGGCCAAGGTGAGCTTATTACACAGGTGCACAATCAGAATTGATAGTGCAGTTAGGACTGGTGCCTTCAGCTGGAAGCCAAGGATGGGATGGGATGGGATGGGATGGGATAGGATAGGGCAGAGAAGAGAACAGAAGAGAAGAGGAAGAAGAGAAGAAAGAATGATGGGGAAGATAAAATGGAAAGCAGAATAGAATAATATGGGCTGGACTGGGCTGGGAAGGGGAGAGGAGAGGAGAAGAAAGAAGGATGCGGAAGAGAAAATGGGAAGAACAGAACAGAATAGAATAGAATAATATGGTGTTGAAAGAAATGTCCTTCTGGGTTCGGCTCCAAGTGTGGGAAAAGACACTGGAGACATGGAGGCTGCTTGGAAAGATGGTTTTAATGGTGGACAGGGCCACATGGCTTGAGCCCTGAACAGAAAAGGTGATCACATGCTTTGATGTTGGTGGAGAAGAAGAGAAGGGCTGAAGGAGGGGCTTGCTAGGCTTTTTATAACCTCTTCATTCCCACCTCTCTGTTTCCTGTTCCTGTGTAAGAAATGTATTCTGACTGGTTGTCAGACTCCCATGGTGCCATGCAGGGGGCTACTCTCTAGGCTGTGATGAGTTCTCAGTTGCCTTGTGGTCAGTTGAGTAATATCCCTTCCCCCTACAGCTGCAGTGAGGAGAAGTCTTTGTTATGTAAAGTGGGCTAGCCTGGCCATCTTAATGGCCCATTAGCTGGGGATGGGCAGAAAGCTATAGGCAACTATTCTCTCTTTTGAAACATGTTTCTTTTCACACCCAGAGAAATATTCTGCCTTTTCAATATTTCCTAGGATATTTCATTTTTCTGGGAGAGGGCTGGATGATAACTTCCCACAATGGGATGGGATGGAATAGAATAGAAGAGAGGAGAGGAGAGGAGGAGAGGAGAGAAGAGAAAAAGGAAGGATGCAGAAGAGAAAATGGAAAGAACAGAACAGAATAGAGTAATATGGAATGGGATGGAATAGAACAGAGAAGAGAGGAGAAGGGAAGAGGAGAAGAGAAGAGAGAAGAGAAAAAGGAAGGATGCAGAAGAGAAAATGGAAAGAACAGAATAGAATAGAGTAATATGGAATGGAATAGAATAGAGAAGAGAAGAAAGGAGAGGAGAAAAAGGAAGGATGGAAAAGAGAAAAAGGAAAGAATAGAACATAATAGAACATAATATAATTCTTTCTTGCCCAACTGTGAGTGGACATACAAGGAAGTTGCCTCCGCTGCTTTAAGATCTCAGCAGACATACAAAATAAGAAAGTAATACACTCAGGAAGAGACCCCCGAGGCCTCCAAATCAAAATTGGCATGCATCACATGTTTCTCAGGCTTGGTGACTTGGAGAGGTGTGGACTTCAACTCCCAGAATCCACCAGTTTATTTACTTTATTTTATTGTCGTTGCACTTCCTTGAATTCTGGGACTGGGAGTTGTAAATGTATCTGGGTAGCCTTCCAAGGGCAGAAGCTGGTTTAAGGACAAATAAGAGCTGGCTCACTCTTCCCCAGCCGCTTTGCAAGCTCCACTGTTATGATCCTTTCTCCAAGGTTTTAACAAGTGAGAAAGTCAACACATTTGCTGCTTCTCAGGCTCTGAGGACAACCTCTTTTGGACTCTGGTCCCAGAGTAGGCAACTCAGAGGTTTGCCCTTTGTGCAAAAAAGTATTTTATTCTTCCCCTCCTTTATATTGTTTTATCGCATTGTTGTAAAACACAAGTAGGTCATTGCATTGTTTCTACAGGGTTGACCGGAGATTGTTCACACACACTCAGAGAAGATCACTTGACTCTTTAAAGAGAAGAAAAAAAAATTGTGATCACCTGGGCTGCGTTTTGCAGAGGGAGGGAGGGAAAGGGAGGAAGGAAAGAAGGAAGGAAGAGGGAGAGGGAAAGGGAAATGAAAGGAAAGTGGAAAGAAGGGAAGCAGAGAGGGAGGGAGATGGATGGAAGGAAAGAAGGAGATAAAAGAAAGGGGGGAAATGGGAAGAGAGAATAGAGGGAGAAGGGAACGAGAATGGAGAAGGAAAGGAGGAAGGGAGGAAAGGAAGGAAAGTGAAGTGAAAGTGGAAAAGGGAAAGGAAAGGGAAGATGAAAGTGGAAAGAAGGAAAGTAAGGAGGGAAAGGGGAAGAAAGTGAAATGGAAGTGGAAAGAAGGGAAGCAGAGAGGGAGGGAGATGGATGGAAGGGAAGAAGGAGATAAAAGAAAGGAGAAAATGGGAGGGAAGAGAGAATAGAGAGAGAAGGGAATGAGAATGGAAAGGAGGGAGGGAGGAAAAGAAAGAAAGTGAAGTGAAAGTGAAAAAGGGAAAGGAAAGGGAAGATGAAAGTGGAAAGAAGGAAAGGAAGGAGGGAAAGGGGAAGAAAGTGAAATGGAAGTGGAAAGAAGGGAAGCAGAGAGGGAGGGAGATGGGTAGAAGGAAAGAAGGAGATAAAAGAAAGGAGAAAAAATGGGAAGGAAGAGCGAATAGAGAGAGAAGGGAATGAGACTGGAAAGGAGGGAGGGAGGGAGGAAAGGAAGGAAAGTGAAGTGAAAGTGGAAAAGGGAAAGGGAAGGAAAGGGAAGATGAAAGTGGAAAGAAGGAAAGGAAGGAGGAAAGGAGGGAAAGAAAGTGAAATGAAAGTGGAAAGAAGGGAAGCAGAGAGGGAGGGAGATGGATGGAAGGAAAGAAGGAGATAAAAGAAAGGAGAAAAAATGGGAAGGAAGAGAGAACAGAGAGAGAAGGGAACGAGAATGGAGAAGGAAAAGAGGAAGGGAGGAGAGGAAGGGAGGAAAGGAAGGAAAGTGAAGTGAAAGTGGAAAGGAAGGAGGGAGGGAAGGAAAGGGGAAGAAAGTGAAATGAAAGTGGAAAGAAGGGAAGCAGAGAGGGAGGGAGATGGGTGGAAGGAAAGAAGGAGATAAAAGAAAGGAGAAAAAATGGGAAGGAAGAGCGAATAGAGAGAAGGGAATGAGACTGGAAAGGAGGGAGGGAGGAAAGGAAAGAAAGTGAAGTGAAAGTGGAAAAGGGAAAGGGAAGGAAAGGGAAGATAAAAGTGGAAAGAAGGAAAGGAAGGAGGAAAGGAGGGAAAGAAAGTGAAATGAAAGTGGAAAGAAGGGAAGCAGAGAGGGAGGGAGATGGATGGAAGGAAAGAAGGAGATAAAAGAAAGGAGAAAAAATGGGAAGGAAGAGAGAATAGAGAGAGAAGGGAACGAGAATGGAGAAGGAAAAGAGGAAGGGAGGAAAGGAAGGAAAGTGAAGTGAAAGTGGAAAGGAAGGAGGGAGGGAAGGAAAGGGGAAGAAAGTGAAATGAAAGTGGAAAGAAGGGAAGCAGAGAGGGAGGGAGATGGATGGAAGGAAAGAAGGAGAAAAGAAAGGAGAAAAATGGGAAGGAAGAGAGAATAGAGAGAGAAGGGAACGAGAATGGAGAAGGAAAAGAGGAAGGGAGGAAAGGAAGGAAAGTGAAGTGAAAGTGGAAAGGAAGGAGGGAGGGAAGGAAAGGGGAAGAAAGTGAAACGGAAGTGGAAAGAAGGGAAGCAGAGAGGGAGGGAGATGGGTGGAAGGAAAGAAGGAGATAAAAGAAAGGAGAAAAAATGGGAAGGAAGAGAGAATAGAGAGAGAAAGGAATGAGAAAGGAGAAGGAAAGGAGGGAGGGAGGAAAGTGAAGTGAAAGTGGAAAAGGGAAAGGAAAGGGAAGATGAAAGTGGAAAGAAGGAAAGGAAGGAGGGGGAAGGGAAGAAAGTGAAATGAAAGTGGAAAGAAGGGAAGCAGAGAGGGAGGGAGGAAGGAAGGAGATAAAGCGAAGGAGAAAGAACGGGAAGGCAGAGGGAGAAGAGGAAAGCGAAAGCGAAAGTCAGGAACGGCCTCCCTCTCCGGGACCGCAGGCACGTGCGTGGGAGGAGAGGGCGTGTCCGGGGCGTGTCCGGGGGGCGGGGCGTGTGGCCCGCGGGCGCCCTGCGGCCAGCAGCCATGGGGGCGGCCGGGTGGCCGGTGCGGCTGGTGCGGCTGGGCCGGGTCTCGCTGGGGGCGTCGCTGGGGGCGCAGGCGGCGGCGGCGGCGGCGCTGCAGCGGGGCTCGGCGGCGAGGGAGGAGCCGGAGCGGCTGGTGCTGTGGGAGCCGCGGGGCCCGGTCTACACGGCGGGGCTGCGCGGGGAGCCGGGGCTGGAGGCGGGCGAGCTGGCGGGGCGGCTGCGGGCGCTGGGGGCGGAGGTGGCGCACGTGGGCCGCGGCGGGCGGCTGACCTTCCACGGCCCGGGCCAGCTGGTGGCCTACCCGGTGCTGGACCTCCGCCGCCGCCGCCTCGCCCTCCGCGCCTACGTGGCCGCCCTGGAGCGCCTGGCCCGGGACGTCTGCCGCCGCCTCGGCCTCCCGAGCGCCCGCGCCCTCCCGCCGCCCCGCACCGGCGTCTGGCTCGGGGACCGCAAGCTCTGCGCCATCGGTGAGAAGCCCGGAGGGGGACCACCGCACCCATGCGCCTTGCCCAGCCCTGGGGCCTCCCGGTCGGGGATGGGGTGGGGGGGACTGCCAGGCCCATGGTGCCCGGCCGGCCAGGGCCGCCGAGGGGACTGCCGGACCTATGCGTCTTGCCTGCCCTGGGGCTGCAGAATAAAGTGATAGGTGGGGGGGGGGGGGACTGCCAGGTCCATGGTGCCCGGCCAGCGTAAATGGAGAGTGGACTACAATACCCATGCATTTTGCCTACCCTGGGGCTCCTGAATCAGCAATAGGAGGGGGGACTGCCAGGCCCATGGTGCCCGGCCGGCCAGGGCCGCGGAGGGGACTACCAGACCCGTGCGTCTTGCTCACCCTGGGGCTGCAGAATAAAGTGATAGGTGGGGGGACTGCCAGGCCCATGGTGCCCGGACTACCGGACCCATGCATCTTGCCCACCCTGGGGTTGCAGAATAAAGTGATAGGTGGGGGGGACTGCCAGGCCCATGGTGCCCGGCCAGCTCAGGCTGCGGGCTGTAAATGGAGAGCGGACTACCATACCCATGCATTTTGCCTACCCTGGGGCTCCTGAATCAGCAATAGGAGGGGGGACTGCCAGGCCCATGGTGCCCAGCCGGCCAGGGCCGCAGAGGGGATTAACATACCCATGTATGTTGACCACCCTGGGGTTCCTGGGCCCACTCTTGGGGGTCCCCAGTCCATGCAGAGGAGAGGGACCGCCAGGCTCATGGTACCCAGCTGGTCAGGGCTCTTAATGGGGAGGACACTACCCCGCCCATGATCCTCAGCCAACCTGGGTTCCTGGGCCCGGTCTTGGGGCTCCCCAGTGCTGCGATAGAAGAGGGACTGCCAGGCCCATGCTGCCCAGCCAGCTCAGACGGCAGGCTTCAAATGGAGAGTGGACTAACGAACCCATGGATCTTGCCCAGCCTGGGGCTCCAGAATCAGTGATAGGAGCAGGACATTGCAATTAATTGTTGTTGTTGTTGTTGTTGTTATTGTATTACATTGAAGAATGTATTGATATTGTACAATATTGTAACCATTCATTCATTCATTATTATTGTATTGCACCGTATTGTATCCCCCATTCATTCATTGCCATTCTTGCATTCTGCCGTATCGCATTGATGTTGTCCTCCTGCTCTCCCCCCCCCCCAGGTGTCCATTGCGGGAGACACATCACCACGCACGGATTGGCCCTGAACTGTTGCACCGACCTGTCCTGGTTCGACCACATCGTCCCGTGTGGCCTGGAGGGGCTGGGGGTGACCTCCCTTAGCCAGGAGCTCCAGAGACCCGTCTCGGTTGAAGAAGCCACGCAGCCCTTCCTGGAAGTGTTCCAAGAAGTCTTTAACTGTCGTTTAAGCGAGGAGGAAGCAGCCGCTGTGGAGGAATGATCGACCCGAAGAGGCCGATTGGGTTGCAAAATCCTGGATTGTCTCTTCGGGAAATATTAAAAGGATGGGAGTTTTTCTGGCTGGCAGGTTTTATTCCTGGGCGGACGGAGCGTATCGACGCAACGCAAGGACCTGGACCTCTGACACAGGTAGTCCTCAACTCACGACCACAATGGAGCCCGAAATTTCTGTTGCTAAGTGAGACATTAGTTAAGTGAGTTTTGCCCTATTTTATGACTTTTTTCACCACCTGTGAAAAAAGTGAATTATCACAAGACGCTAAGTTAGTAACATGGTCGTTAAGCGAATCTGGCTTCCCCACTTTTATCAATCTATCTTATCCCTCCATCCATCCGCCTGTCCATCCATTATCATTTCATTTTAATATATGTTGATTAGTGTACATTTAAAGTGACAATAAAGTTATTCTATCTCTCTCATCTTTATACTTTTCTCTCTCTGATCTATCTATCTTTTATCTCTCTCTCGATCTATATCTATCTCTCTATATCTCCTATCTATCTATCTATCTCTATCTATCTGTCTGTCTGTCTATCTATCTATCTATCTATCTATCTATCTTTCTATCTTTCTATCCATCTTTATCTCTCTTGATCTATATCTATCTATCTCTTACCATCTATCTATCTCTCATATCTATCTATCTACCATCTATCTATCATCTATCTATCTATCTTTCTATCCATCTTTATCTCTCGATCTATATCTATCTCTCTATATCTCTTATCTATCTATCTATCTATCTATCTATCTATCTATCTATCTATATCTATCTATCTTTCTATCCATCTTTATCTTTCTTGATCTATATCTATCTCTCTATCTCTTATCATCTATCTTATCTCTCATATCTATCTATCTACCATCTATCATCTATCTTTCTTTCTATCCATCTTTATCTCTCTCGATCTATATCTATCTCTATATCTATCTCTTATCATCTATCTATCTATCTATCTATCTATCTATCTATCTCTATCTTATCTATCTATCTATCTATTTATCATCTATCTATCATTTATCTATCATTTATCCATCCATCCATTCAGTTTATCTTATTTCCATTGAGGGGGAGAGGCTGCCCCTTGGCCCTCAACTTACAAACTTTCACTTAGTGACCAAAATTACGATGGCAGTGAAAAAAAATGACTTACGACCACTTTTCACACTTATGACCTTTGCAGCACGCCCACAATTATATCATCAAAATTCAGAATGCTTGGTTCATACTTACGACGGTCGCGGTGTCCCGGGGTCATGGGATTCCCCTTTTGCGACCTTCCCACAAGCAGAGGTAATGGAGGAAGCCGGATTCACTTAACAACCATATCGCTAACTTAACAACTGCCTGAATTCACTTAATGGCAGTGGCAAGCATGATTGTAAAATGGGAGAGAATGTAACTGTCTCAGTTAGCAAAAGAGATTTTGGGCTCAATTGTGGTTTGTAAGTTGAGGACTACGGGTGAAGCACACGCGGTCCTCACTCAACGACGGATGCAGGGATGTGGCTGCTTAGCAAAAGGATCGGAGGTGGAAGGAAATCTGGAGGCCAGTAGTCCTCGACCTACGACCACAGTTGAGTCCCCAAACGTCCACTACTAAATGAGACAGTTAAGTGGGGTTTTGCCTCATTTTACAACCTTTTGGGCACCGTTGTTAAACAAATCGCTGCAGTCGTTAAGTGAATCTGGCTCTCCCATTGCTTGTGCGAAGGTCGCAAAAGGGGATCACACCCCTGGGGCACTGCGACCGTCGTAAATACGAGTTAGTTGCCAAGCGTCCAAATTTTGAGCACTTGGCCATAGGGATGTTGTAACGGTTGTAAACGTGAAAAATTGTCATAACTTTCCCTGCTGTTGTAGCTTTGGACGGTCACTAAACGAACTCTTGTAAGTCGAGGGCTACCTAGGATAGCTATTTTGCTTCTTTTCACCAGTTTGGGGGGGGGGGGAGAAATAGTTTTGCTGCCAAATAGATATGCAAATAAAACACATTTAATCAGTGCCTTGTTAACCAAAAAGTTGCATTTCTCCTGCTATTGTGAGATTTTTTTTTTAATGACTGAACTCATTAAAACCCATTTTTTGGGAATTCCAAGACCCACATTTGGACTTAAAATCAAATTTTTGCCCCAATTCTTTTCTGCTATGCCTCAACTAAGTATCAATGTTGGCCAGTTCTAAACCTGGATCTATATTAGCTATGGGGAAGCAAGCGGCATCACTCTGAATGGTAGATTAATTATGGTTTAATTCAGCAGCGTTCAAAGGAGAGAAAAACGTATGAAACGCAAATTATTTTATGAAAACAAATTTATATAGCTTCCCAACTCAAGGAACAGCCCCAGGTAGCAGAAAACCATTTTTAAAACCTGCAACAGAAAATCCTAAACATGGCAGGTATAACGCAATGATTTCTTTATCAAATAGTTATCCATTTAACATAAACATTTATTTATAGTTATCCATTTAACATAAACATTCATTTATACTTATCCATTTAACATAAACATTTATTTATACTTATCCATTTAACATAAAACATTTTTTATACTTATCCATTTAACATAAAACATTTTTTATACTTATCCATTTAACATAAACATTTATTTATAGTTATCCGTTTAACATAAACATTTATTTATACTTATCCGTTTAACATAAACATTTATTTATACTTATCCGTTTAATATAAACATTTATTTATACTTATCCATTTAACATAAACATTTATTTATACTTATCCATTTAACATAAACATTTATTTATTGCAACACCTTAAATTAATTCAACATAAAAAACATTTTTATTAAACATCCATTCAACATAAACATTCATTTATAGTTATCCGTTTAACATAAACATTTATTTATACTTATCCATTTAACATAAACATTTATTTATACTTATCCGTTTAACATAAACATTTATTTATACTTATCCATTTAACACAAACATATATTTATTGCAACACCTTAAATTAATTCAACATAAAAAACATTTTTTTATTAAACACCCATTCGACATAAAATGTGTTTCACTAAAGATTTATACATTCAACAGAAGTATTTATTTATTTTAAGTACATTTATTGATCCTCTCCGTTAATGTGCTGCAGTGTGGGGGTCAAAAAAAGTCAGGAGGGCAGTCAGCTGGGGCTGATGGGAGTTGTAGTCCAGCCTTTATTGAGTTCCCAGGCCGAGGAATAGGGAGGGGAGTCTTAAAATGCATTATCCCCTTGGCTGCCTTAATGTTTGTTTCTGCCCCCTTCCCAGCGAGGGTGGACTACAACGGCCATGCTCCCCACCCAGGCTTGCTGAGGTTCAGCATCGTTGGAATTGTAGTCCTACTAGGGCCGTGGACCAAACTCTTGTCTGTCTTCATCGTCAGCCACCGTGCCGAGGGGTTGGCTGGTCTTCAGTTCCCCTCCTGTGGTGTGGGCTGGGGAGGATGGACCTTGCAGTCCAATGCTCCGTCTTTGGAAAGGCTGCTTCCAAGAGATCCCCAAGTCTTTTGGGGGGGGGGGCTCCCAAGAGCTGCAGATGTGATTTGGGGTGTGTGAATGTGCCCATACAACCTTGGGGGGGGGGGGAGCTTGCAATTCCTGGCTTTAAGCCCCCTTTCAGCCTTGAAAGCGCCCCCTGCTGACCAATTTTATTTATTAAACTTACACAAGGTAAAAGCTGCTTGCAATATCAAGAGATAAAAATGATATTGATAAAATACTACAAAAACACAAAACACAATTACAACTTAGTTGTAAGATGGGGAGGGGGGGGAGTGCAGGTACTCCTCGACTTACAACTCAAGCCCCAAATTTCTGTTGCTAAGTGAGATGTACGTTCGGTGAGTTTTTGGGACATTTTCACGACCTCTCTCTCGCCACCGTTATTAAGTGAATCCCTGCAGTGGTTAAATTAGTGACACGGTTGTTAAGTGAATCTGGCTTCCCCATTGTTGGAAGGTTGCAAAAGGGGAGGGGGGTCACGTGACCTTGTGACACTGTGACCGTCGTAAATGTGAGTGTCGCCAGATGTCTGGATTTTTATCCTGTGGCCCTGAGGAATGTGTCAACGGTTGTATGGGTGGAAAAGGGTCACAAGTCCCTTTTATTTCAGGGCCGTTAGAATGGTCACTAAATGAACTGTTGTAAGTCGGGGACTGCCTGTAGAATGAGGAGGGGGATCAGATATGAATCTTATCCCCACACACACACACAGCCCCCAACGAGAAAACTTTACTTTGGAGCCCCAAACTTTAAAAAGAGCCAGGTTCCCACGGATGGAAATATAATTAGAAAAATACCAGACTCTGCAGAGATGGATAGATTGACATTAAAAATAAAAGACAAGGAAGGATCGGAATATTTGTTTTAACCTGGGATTTGTTTTACCAGTGGTTAGCTAAAAGAGGTAGGAATTAGAAGGTAAATGGTGAAAGATTACTCCTACCGTATAAGTAAACATTATTATTACATATTTTATTTATTAATTAAACATGAAACTCAAAGTCAACTGAACATTTAAAAATGAATCACAAACATAATTGACTGGTGATGATGGTTGATATGGATTGCTGCCAGCATCCTAGGAATCAACCAAGTTTCTCCTCCTCCTCCTCTTCCTCCTCTTCTTCTTCTCCTTCTTTTCCTCCTCCTCCTTTCTTCTTCCTCTTCTTCCTCCTGCTCTTCCTCCTCTTCCTATTTTTCCTCCTCTTCTTCTCCTTCGTCCTCTTTTTCCTCCTCCTCTTCTCCTTTCTTCTCCTTTCTTCTTTTTCCTCCTCTTCTTCTACTTCCTATTTTTCCTCCTCTTCTCTACTTCTTTTTCTTCCTCTTCCTCCTCCTCCTCCGTATTAATATTTTGTACTCACACAATACACTGTGAGTTCACACAATACACTGTGGTGGTTGATATGGATTGTTGCTAGCATCCTAGGAATCAACCAAGTTTCTCCTCCTCCTCCTCCTCTTCCTCCTCCTCTTCTTCTCCTCCTTCTTTTCCTCTTCCTCCTTTCTTCTTCCTCTTCTTCCTCCTGCTCTTCCTCCTCTTCCTCTTCCTATTTTTCCTCCTCTTCTTCTCCTTCGTCCTCTTTTTCCTCCTCCTCTTCTCCTTTCTTCTCCTTTCTTCTTCCTCCTCTTCTCCTTCATCCTCTTTTTCCTCCTCCTCTTCTCCTTTCTTCTTTCTTCTTCCTCCTCTTCTCCTTCATCCTCTTTTTCCTCCTCCTCTTCTCCTTTCTTCTCCTTTCTTCTTCCTCCTCTTCTCCTTCGTCCTCTTTTTCCTCCTCCTATTCTCCTTTCTTCTCCTTTCTTCCCTTTCTTCTCCTTTCTTCTTCTTCTTCCTCCTCTTCTTCTACTTCCTATTTTTCCTCCTCTTCTTCTCTACTTCTTCTTCCTCCTCCTCCTCCTCCTCCTCCGTATTAATATTTTGTACTCACACAATACACCGTGAGTTCACACAATACACTGTTCATTAAGCACTTAGGTATATTAAAGAAAAAAAAATACTTAAGATCTTTTTTTTTTAAAAAAGAGCCAGGTCTTTTAAGCTGCCTGACCTACCTTGCAAGGTTGGCGTGCGCGGGAGCCTCGGCACCAACCGCGGAACGGCCAGCCGGCTGCACGCTCTGCAACCTGCTCCCGCCGCTCGTTACCCGGCCATTGCCCCTGGCGCCCGCGGGCGCCCACCGTCCCTGGCACACGCACCCTTGCCCCCGGGCGGGAGGAAGGCTTGCCGGAGCCTCGCCCCACACGCCCTGCGCTCCGAGGCGGCGCCCGCAAACGGGGCTTTGCCAGCGGCGAGTGGGCAAGCCGGGCGAGCCGTGGCATGCGGAGGGCGCCGCGGGGGCAGAGGTGAGTGCGGCGGCCGTCGTGGGCTCGGGTGGGTCGATCGGAGCGAGGTTGCAGCCGGGGCGAGGGGCGAGGGGGCCCTCTGGGCACGTGCAGAGCGCCCCTCGCCCGCTTCGCCCCCGGGTTCGGGGGGCTCTGCAAGCCAGAAGCCCCCTGGGGTGGGCTGCAGCCAAAGCGGGCTGGTGCTGAAACGGATTCCCTGGAGAAGTTCGCGTCCTTCGGGTCAGCTGGAACCCGGATTGGGCTGGAGGGTCTGCAGGTCGTGGGAACGCAGCCGCTTGGCTTAGAAGAGGCTTAAACCTTAAGCAGCTTTTAAAGAGGGGAGGGGGCTTCCAGCTCCCAGGGCTGCGGGGATTCTGGGCGTTGAAATCCACCGCCGCTTCAGGTTGTCAAGGATGGGAATCCCTGCCTTGGTCAGAAGGTCGTGTGAAGCCGAGCGGGACGCAGCGGCGAGACAGACGCGGGGATGCGGGACGGACGCAGGTGCGAAAGGCTCACCAGCAGAAGGGGAGCGAGGCCCGCGGAGTCCCCGCTCAGAGTCAGCAAGCGGTGCGTGGGAAAGGCGCGCGCGCACACACCCACGCGCATGCACGCGCACTACTACAGGCTTTTGGGGTTCCTGCAAAGTCTCTCGGGGAAGGTTGAAATGCACCTGAGACCGAAAGCTTCCCAAGCTCAACCGATAGGATGGTGGTGAACACGAGGAGTTGGGGGAATCACTCCAAACTCTCTCTCTCTCTCTTTTCCCTCCCCCTGTCTCTCTTTCTCTCTCTTTCTCCTCTCTCTCTTTCTCTCCCCCTTTCTCTTTCTCTTCTCTCTCTTGTTCTCTCTCTTTCTCTTTTCTCTCTTTTCCCCTCCCTCCCTCTCTCTCTCTCTCTTTCTCTCTCCCTCTATATCTTTCTCTCTCCCTCTGTCTCTTTCTCTCTCTCTTTTCCCTCCCTCTGTCTCTCCTCTCTCTCTTTCTCCCTCTCTCTTTCTCTCTCCTCTCTCTCTCTTTCTCTCTCCCTCTGTCTCTCTGTCTTTCTTTCTCTTTCCCGCTCTCTCTTTTTCTCTCCCTCTGTCTGTCTGCCTCTTTCTCTTTTTCCCTCCCTCTGTCTCTCTTTCTCTTTCTTTCTCTCTCTTTCTCTCTCTCTCCCCTCTCTGTCTCTTTCTCTTCCTCTCTTTCTCCTCTATCTCTCTTTCTCTCCTCTCTCTATCTTTCTCCTCTCTCTCTCCCATCTGTCTCTCTCTCTCTTTCTCCTCTCTCTCTCCTCTTTCTCTCTCTTTCTCTCTCCCTCTGTTTCTCTCTTTCTTTCTCTCTTTCTCTCTCTTTTTCTCTCCCTCTGTCTCTCTGTCTTTCTTTCTCTCTTTCTCTCTCTCTTTCTCTCCCTCCCTCTGTCTCTGTCTCTTTCTCTTTTTCCCTCCCTCTGTCTCTCTTTCTCTTTCTTTCTCTCTCTCTCTCTCCCCTCTCTGTCTCTTTCTCTTCCTCTCTTTCTCCTCTCTTTCTCTCCTCTCTCTCTCTTTCTCCTCTCTCTCTCCCATCTGTCTCTCTCTCTTTCTCCTCTCTCTCTCTCCTCTTTCTCTCTCTTTCTCTCTCCCTCTGTTTCTCTCTTTCTTTCTCTCTTTTTCTCTCCCTCTGTCTCTCTGTCTTTCTTTCTCTCTTTCTCTCTCTCTCTTTCTCTCCCTCTGTCTCTCTCTTTCTCTCCCTCTGTCTCTGTCTCGCTCTCTCTCTCCCTCTGTCTCTCTCTCTTCCCCTCTCTCTCTTTCTCACTATCTCTCTCTCTCTCTTGCATATGTAAATAATGGGGAACATCTAAAGCCAGTGTGATTTCCCGCTGGGAAATTGGAGAGCTGTCAGTGGCTGAATGTGCCACACAACTCCCTTAGAAGACGGAGCTGCCAGGCAATTTGCACTCGCTATTTTCCAGCGTGTAAATAAACAGTTCTGGGAAGCGGCTTGTCCTGCCCCTTTATTCCACCCCTATCTAACCCTAACACCCGTCTTAAAGCCTGCTGGCTGGGGGATTCTGGGACTTGAAGTCCACCTGTATTAAAGCAGGCTAGCTGCAGCATTCTGGGAATCCTCTTAAAGCAGTGTTTCTCAACCTTGGCAACTTGAAGATGTCTGGACTTCAACTCCCAGCGAATGCTGGCTGGGGAATTCTGGGAGTTGAAGTCCAGACATCTTCAAGTTGCCAAGGTTGAGAAACACTGTCTTAAAGTATCCCAGCTGGGTGATCCTGTGAGTTGAAATCCTCCCATGTCAAAGCAGCCAAAATTGCAAAAGACTTCTAGAGAGAGAGAGAGAGATGGCAATAAAATTAATCCCTTGAGGCACGCCAAGGAGAACTGCACTTTTTAACCCAGATGTTGTTTTCCCACAAAGTTACGAAACTCAAAGAGTACGTCAACTTCACCTGAGGCTAAATTTCCTGTCTTCCGGGTGTATTATAAAAACAGGGCAATATATCTCCGAAGGCTGAAATCCGCCTCCCATTTCCCAGTGGATTAAAAAAAAAATATTGTCAATTTAAGAGCTGGCTCTGACGTCTACATCTGCCCTTCCCAAACAATAGTAAATCCCTACAAATGCATTTCTTAAAACAGGATTTACGTTCTACATGCCACGGCTAATATTTCACGGGCTCGGTTGGTGGTTGGGGCCTTATCCAAGTAGTCCTCGGATTACGATCACAATTGAGCCCAACATTTCTGTTGTTAAGCAAGTCTATTGTGAAATGTGAAACCCTTCAAATATTGGAAGTTCCTGCAGCCGTTCTTCATATGTTTTAGTCTCCAGTCCCCTAATCCTCTTTGTTGCTCTCCTCTGCACTCTTTCTAGAGTCTCCACATCTTTTCTACATCATGGAGACCAAAACTGGATGCCGCATTCCAAGTGTGGCCTTCCCAAGGCCTTATAAAGTGGTATTCACCCTTCACGTGATCTTGATTCTCTCTGTTGATGCAGCCTAGAACTGTGTTGGCTTTTTTGGCAGCTGCTGCACACGGCTGGCTCCTATTTCAATGCTTGTCCACTAGGACTCCAAGATCCCTCTCACAGTTACTACGGTTGAGCAAGGTACCACCTATACTGTACCTGTGCATTTCGTTTTTCCTGCCTAAATGTAGAACCTGACTTTTCCCACTATGGAATTTTCTTCCTGTCTGCTTTTTTAAGGTCCAACTTTCATAACTGTGGGTATTAATAATAGTTCCGCTGTTTAATTAACAACAAGGTTAATTAACCAGTGGAACAACTTGCTACCAGAAGTTGTGGGTGCTCCATCACTGGAGTTTTGTAAGAAGAGACTTGCCTTGAAATGGTGTAGGGTCTCTTACCTGAGCAGGGGGTTGGACTAGAAGACCTCCAAGGTCCCTTCCAACTCTGTTATCTATGAATTCCGTCTCAATTTGTGTCACGCTTATGATTTCACTGGTCCTTCTGCCCCCCCGGAGCCCCTCCCACCCGTGGATATGTGGCTGCTCCAAAGTGACAGTGCATTGTGCGTGTGTGTGCGTGTGTATTTTGTTCTCAATGTTATCAAGAACACCTTGTGTCCAGGTAATCTTGCTTTGAGTCTTCCAAAATGGAACAGCATGTGAGCTGAAACAATGGAAAATAAGACATTTGATTCATTGCCCCATAGATGGACCATCAAATGTTTGGAAACAAACCGGTGTCAGTAAAAACATTGGTATGTTTGTAGAAAAAATAACAAAATCGAAATGGCTGGTTGGAAGTGAAAAATACGGGATTGTCAAGATTAGGAGAGGATCTCGCCCTTATTGAGTATCATTGACCCGATCTGAATTTCAGTGAGTTTGGAGAAAACAACCCTTGTTATCAGGATCTGTAGAGATTCTTCATCATTCAGGTTCATGATTGTCCCAAAGGTGCTTTTTTTCAAGAAGCAACTGGACTTTCTGTTTTTTTATTTTAAAGACGTTTCTCTTCTCATCCAAGAAGCTTCTTCAGCTCTGACTGGATGGTGGGGAAATGGAAGGATTGATGCTCCTTGCAGACACAGCTGGTCCTTTGCATCCTTTTTAGAGGGTCCTTGAGGCCACTTGGAGGTTTTATCTGTGTCCTCAGGGTCCCCTTAGTGGTGCAAATGGTTCCTTCAATTTTTCCCCTGGAAATCCATTCCTTCTCCCACCCCATTCCAAGGGTCTTCACCCCAAATTGCGTAGCTCAAAGTCTGTAGAGATTCTCCGTCATCCAGATCACGGTTGTCCCAAAGTTGCTTTTTTCAGGAGGCAAATGGACTTTCCTGTTGCTTCCCAAGACAGCATCCTCACGGTCAAAATTCAGACCCTTGGCAACCGACTCATATTTATGACGGTCATAGAGACCCGGGGGTCATGTGAAAGTCCCCTTTAGCGGCCTTCTGACAAGCAAAGTCAATGGGGAGCCCCGGATTCACTTAACAACTTTGTGACCCATTTGACTAATGCAGTGATTCACTTAGCTAAGTCGCTAAGTACACACACACACACACGCCCCCTAAGTTGCTAAGCCCCCCCCCTCCCCGGTGCCCTGTTTTAGGCCTGCAAGGACTCTTGCACCAACCTGGAAGCCAAAATAGCAATAGCAATAGCAGTTAGACTTATATACCGCTTCATAGGGCTTTCAGCCCCCTCTAAGCGGTTTACAGAGTCAGCATATTGCCCCCAACAATCCGATAGATAGATAGATAGATAGATAGATAGATAGATAGATAGATAGATAGATAGCAATAGCAATAGCAATAGCAATAGCAATAGCAATAGCTAACTGCACCCTAACCACTGCACCACCTCGGCTCTATATAGCAATAGCAGTTAGACTTATCTACCGCTTCATAGGGCTTTCAGCCCCCTCTAAGCGGTTTACAGAGTCAGCATATCGCCCCCAACAACAATCCGGGTCCTCATTTTACCCACCTCGGAAGGATGGAAGGCTGAGACAACCCTGAGCCGGTGAGATTTGAACCGCTGAACTGCAGATAACAGTCAGCTGAAGTGGCCTGCAGTGCTGCACCCTAACCACTGCGCCACCTCGGCTCTGCAATACAATGTGAGCACCACTACCACCCCGTGCTTGCGCCTCTCCCACGAATGAGCGCATGCATCCCCCGCATGCCCCATGCCCCCCTCCCGGCAGGCATGGCAGAGACCCAAAGACTACCCGGCCAGTGGGAAGTGTGCGCCAGTGGTGGGTTCCGGGCAGTACCGACCAGTACGACCGTACCGGTAGTAGCCGAGAACAGCGACCACCGTACTGGTACGGCGGCTCATTTGGCCCACCCACCCGTCCGTGTTCCATAGCTGTTTATAACGTGACCAGCTAATTGCGCACATGCGCACAGGGTGTGGTGCCTGTGCGGCCTCCGCCAAGCAGCTGGGTGTTATATGCATGCGCTCGCAGCGCGAGAGCCCAGCTAGGACACCCAGCCCCATGAACTGTGTACCGGTTGCGATGGGATCCGGAACCCACCACTGGTGTGCATGAATGCACAATGGAGTTGGGTTGGGCTGATGGCAGGCGTGGACTGCAGAGAGGGCTCTGTGTGCCACCCGTGGCCCCCATATGTACCAGAGGTGGCATGCGCCTGGTTCTTACCGGTCTGGGCAAACCAGTAGTGGTGGCTGCAGGAGGCTCTGCCCGCCTGACCTGACATAATGCGCAACCTTCTGCGGTGGTGCGCATGCGCAGAAGCTGGCGAGCATGAGCAAAGCGGGCGCTCTTGTGAGCGTGCTCACATTTGCAAACCGGTAGCCGAGGTAAGCGAGTCCCACCATTGATGCGTGCCATCGGTTCGCCATCACGGCTCTCTCTTGCTTGAGCAAGGGGTTGGACTAGAAGACCTCCGAGGCCCCTTCCGGCTCTCTGTGGTTCTGAGACGCTCCAGAATTGCTGCTTTTGCAGAAGGAGAGTTGTGTTTAGCCAAAACAAGCCAGGAATCAGGCGGGGCCTGGCAGAACCTGGCAGAAGCCTGCCAGGAGAAGGCGTTGGGCGATCCCCTGATCTGGTCTCCCAGGGCCCTCAACAAAAAGAGGAGGCTGTTCGGAGGGCGGATCTCGGTCCGTCTGGAAGATTAAAAGGCTCCCTTGCGGCTCTCGGCTTTTCATTTTGGGCAGGGATGCAAAGCGGCTTCGCCTGCCCGAGAGACAGTTGGTGCACCCGTCCTTCGCTGGGCTGGGGCAGCAGAGAGAGTCCTCGACATACGACCCCAGGTTGGGACCGGAATTTCCGCTGCTAAGCGAGGCGGTTGCTCAGTGAGTCGTGCTGATTTCGGGATCCTTTTTTAAAAAAAATTGTTTTTGGTTCAGCAAATCCCCGCGGTTGTTGAGGGAAGATGGAAAATGAGCAGCGGTGTGTGTGTGTTTGTGTGTGTGTGTGTGTGTGTGTGTGTGTGTGTGTGTGTGTGTGTGTGTGTGTGTGTGTGTGTTTGGCTGAATTGCACAAAAGAGCCCTTGATTCTCGCAACCCATCAGGAAGCGGCCAAGATGAAGTGAAACTTAAGATCTGAAACTGGTTGGACTGGTTTTTTTTTTGGGGGGGGGGTTAAAAAAAATAAGAGCCTAATCTAGACTCTTTGCTATTCGGGAAATCAAAAAAAAAATTGTGGGGCGGATTGCATTTTTGCGGTTCGAGAGAGACTCGCGAATTGTGCATTTCAGCTTGCAAAAAGTACGTCCCATTGAATGCAACGGGTTTGAAGGAAGGGTTGACTTTGTGTTGGGGGTGACTTGCCCCACCCAGTTGTGCAAATTTACACCCGGCGATCCATCAACTTTTGTTCCGCTGCTGGCAGGGACCTTAAGTGTTCCCACCAAACAGGATCATAACAACCCGCCCTCATCCAAGAACGACATGAATTATATAATATTTGAAAGCTGGTCTCCTAAAGGAGGAAAAATATATACTGTATATTTTCCTGTGTGCTTGTCTTTCTTAACAGAGTAACCGAATGGCAGAGCTGGGAGGGACCTTGGAGGACTTCTAGTCCAACCCCTTGCTCAGGCAGGAGACCCTAGGCCATTTCGGACTCTTCTTGAAATTCTCCAGGGCTAGAAGATCCACAATTTTTGAAAGCCAGCCATTCCACTGTTTCCTTCTTCTCACTGTTAGGAAGTTTCTACTTAGTTGGATCTCTCTTTGGTGAGTTTCCATTCATTGTTTCTTAACCTACTTTCAGGTGCTTTGGGGGATAGAATAACAGAATAACAGAGTTGGAAGGGACCTTGGAGGTCTTCTAGTCCAACCCCCTGTTCAAGCAGGAGACCCTATGCCATTCCAGACAAGTGACTGTCCAGTCTTTTCTTAAAAATCTCCAGTGTTGGAGCAACCACAACTTCTGGTGGCAAGCTGTTCCACTGGTTAATTGTCCTCACTTTTAGGAAGTTTCTACTTAGTTCTAAGTTGCTTCTCTCAATGAGTTTCCACCCATTGCTTCTTGTCCTGCCCTCAGGTGCCTTGGAGAATAGTCTGACTCCCTCTTCTTTGGGGCAACCCCTGAGATATTGGAAGACTGCTATCATGTCTCCCCTAGTCCTTCTTTTCATTAAACTAGACACACCCAGTTCCTGCAACCGTTCTTCATATGTTTTAGCCTCCAGCCCCCTAATCCTCTTTCTTGCTCTTCTCTGCACTCTTTCTGGAGTCTCCACATCTTTTCTACATCGTGGCGACCAAAACTGGATGCCGTATTCCAAGTGTGGCCTTACCAAGGCTTTACAAAGGAGTGCTAATACTTCACGTGATCTTGATTCTCTCCCTCTAGCAAGGCAGCCTGGGATAACTTTGGCCTTTTTGGCTGCTGCAGCACCCGGCTGGCCCCGATTCAAGTGATTCTCTCCTTCTGACACCTGACGCCTCCTTCGGAAGTCAGAAAAATTTCTCTGGATCTCCAGAGAGGCAAAGAGTTGCAGGTATTCCTTGGCGTACGCCAGGCATGGAGCCTTCCCCGTTATAGCCATAAAAATGGGCAAGTCACAGGATTGACCCGATTTCACAACATTTTTGTAAAAAAATGCTCTGGCCCACTCCCGTGTCCGTAGTCCCTCCACCCACCCCCATAGCCCCCGCATTTCCCGACAGGCCCTTCGAATCAGTCATCCTGAGATGCGAAGCACTCAGTGTGGGGGAACCCGGTTCCCATCCCAATCTCGCTTACACACCCAAACACTCACTCACTCACACCCCCACGAAGATTTAAAATACAACAATATAATATAAAGGGAATTACACAAGTTTTAAAAAGTGGGATCATTCGCTTACAATCATACACATCCTCACTACTTACAAAGAAAAATTGCGCAGGTATAAAAAAGGTGATAAAATAAGCGAGCAATCCGTACATAAAGATATAAAGTCCATAGAGCAACAGCACAATAAACCGGTCAAGGCTGGCACGATATGAGGGAGCTAAAAAGGCCTCTTTCTCTAAAGGTCTAATATAGAAAGAATAATAGTCGAGATGGCTAGGGTAAAGTTTCTGAGGTAATAGTGGACGATGATAGCCATGGTAATAGACGCAGTCCGGGGGGAGAGATGCAGAACTAAAAGGTTTGGTTTGGTTTGGTTTGGTTTGGTTTAGTTTGGTTTAGTTAAGTTTGGTTTAGTTTGGTTTAGTTTGGTTAAGTTTGGTTAAGTTTAGTTAAGTTTAGTTAAGTTTAGTTAAGTTTAGTTAAGTTTAGTTAAGTTTAGTTAAGTTTAGGTTTAGTTTACTTTACTTTACTTTACTTTAGTTAAGTTAAGTTTAGTTTACTTTAGTTTACTTTACTTTACGTCAAACAGTACGCTCCTCAGACAGGGTTCGCAATTTGGGAGTCCTCCTGGACCCACAGCTGACTTTCGAACACCACCTGTCGGCTGTGACCAGGGGGGCATTTGCCCAGGTTCGCCTGGTGCACCAGTTGCGGCCCTACCTGAACTGGGAGGCACTCAGAATAGTCACTCACGCCCTCGTGACCTCAAGACTGGACTACTGTAATGTCCTCTACATGGGGCAGCCCTTGAAGAGCATCTGGCGACTTCAGCTAGTCCAGAATGCAGCCGCGCGAGCGATCGTGGGTGCACCTCGGTTCGCCCACGTAACACCTATCCTCCGCGAGCTGCACTGGCTGCCTATTGGTCTCCGGATACGCTTCAAGGCGCTAGTCGTCACTTATAAAGCCCTTCATGGTATTGGACCTGGGTACTTGAGAGACCGCCTGCTGCCAATCACCTCCACTAGACCGATTAGATCCCACAGATTAGGCCTCCTCCGAATTCCATCCGCCGGCCAATGCCGACTGGCGACTACCCGGAGGACTAGCCTTCTCTGTGGCTGCTCCGACCCTCTGGAACGAACTCCCCGTGGAGATTCGAACCCTCACCACCCTCCAGGCCTTCCGCAAAGCCCTTAAAACCTGGCTATTCCGACAGGCCTGGGGCTAAAGAGCTTTTGCCCCCCCCTTGAATGGTAAGGTTGTTGTGTGCTTTTAAATTGTGTACTGTTATGTTCGTCTTTTTATCCCCTGTCTGTACCCCTTTCCCTGACTGAATTGTGAGCCACCCTGAGTCCCCTTCGGGGAAAAGGGCGGCATATAAATGAAATAAATCCAATCCAATCCAAACCAAACTCACCAAAACCAAAAAGGGGCCAGGTTTGAGGAACAGACTGGGGCAGGTTCTCCCAAGACACACCTGGAGGCGAGGTATGGCTCTTATCTCCTCTCAGGTTACTATGATGATAACCACGAAAGGGCGATGAGGTCAACAGGAACCGGATCTGCAGCGGAGCAAAAAACACTTTGGTGGACAAAGTCTTGAGGTTAGGAAGAAAAGAAAGAAAGAGGAGTGGCCATTTCAGAAGGCAGGAACGGCTTGGAATCAAATACAAGATGCTTTTGAGTGCTTTGTAAGCTGAGAGTTACCTGTAACAGGGGCGGAGTGGATGACCTTACTATACTACGCTAAGGCCACACCTGGAATCCTGCATCCAGTTTTGGTCTCCACGACGTAGAAAAGATGCAGAGACTCTAGAAAGAGTGCAGAGAAGAGCAACAAAGAGGATTAGGGGACTGGAGGCTGAAATATATGAAGAACGGTTGCAGGAATTTTGGGTATGTCTAGTTGAATGAAAAGAAGGACTAGGGGAGACATGATAGCAGTCTCCCAATATCTCAGGGGCTGCACCAAAGAAGAGGGAGTCAAGCTATTCTCCAAGGCACCTGAGGGTAGAACAAGAAGCAATGGGTGGAAACTAATCAAGGAGAGATCCTTCCTTTCCTCCTCCCTTCCTTCTCTCCTTCCTTCCCTCCTCTCCTTCCTTCCTTCTCTTCTTCCTTCCCTCCTCTCCTTCCTTCCTTCTCTCCTTCCTTCCTCCCTCCCTCCATTTCTTCTCTGCTTACTTCCTTCCCATCTTCCTTCCTTCTCTCCTTCCTTCCTTCCTTCCTTCTCTCCTTCCTTCCCAACTTCCTTCCTTCCCACATTCCTTCCTTCCAGTATCTCAGGGGTTGCCCCAAAGAAGAGGGAGTCAAACTATTCTCCAAAGCCCCTGAGGGCAGAACAAGCAGCAATGGGTGGGAACTAATCAAGGAGAGATCCTTCCTTCTCTCCTCCCTTCCTTCACTCCTCCCTTCCTTCTCTCCTTCCTTCCCTCCTCTCCTTCCTTACTTCCTTCCTTCTCTCCTTGCTTCCTCCCTCCCTCCATTTCTTCTCTGCTTCCTTCCTTCCCATCTTCCTTCCTTCCTTCTCTGCTTCCTTCTCTCCTTCCTTCCTTCCTTCCTTCCTTCCCAACTTCCTTCCTTCCCACCTTCCTTCCTTCCAATATCTCAGGGGTTGCCCCAAAGAAGAGGGAGTCAAGCTATTCTCCAAGGCACCTGAGGGCAGAGAAAGGGCAAGAGAGAGAGAGAGAGAGTCAGAAGTCAGTACTTCTTTCTTATCTTTTCTTTTCCATACCTCTCCTTGCTTCTCTTTCCCCTTCCCTTTTCCTCTCCTTGCTCATTCATTTACTTTTGTATTTTATAAGACTTCATAACTTAATGTTTGCAAAAACAAACAAACAAAAAATCCTCTGAGAATCACAAAGGAGACTTTTTTGGGGGGTGGGGGCATCCTAGAGCAGGGGTCTCCAACCTTGGCAACTTTAAGCCTGGTGGACTTCAACTCCCAGAATTCCCCAGCCAGCAGAGTTGAAGTCCTCCAGCAAAGTTGGCTGGGGAATTCTGGGAGTCGAAGTCCTCCAGCAAAAGTTCCTGGGGGGAATTCTGGGAGTCGAAGTCCTCCAGCAAAAGTTGGTTGGGGAATTCTGGGAGTCGAAGTCCTCCAGCAAAGTTGGCTGGGGAGAATTCTGGGAGTCGAAGTCCTCCAGCAAAGCTGGCTGGGGAATTCTGGGAGTTGAAGTCCTCTAGCAAAGCTGGCTGGGGAATTCTGGGAGTCGAAGTCCTCCAGCAAAAGTTGGTTGGGGAATTCTGGGAGCTGAAGTCCACCAGGCTTAAAGTTGCTAAGGTTGGAGACCCCTGTCCTAGAGGCGGCCTACGGTCTCGTCCCTCTCCAGGTTGCTGCAGTGGGAGGGGTCCTTCCTCCCCAAATTCTCACTGGGGAGGCAGTTCTGTTTTCTGGGGAGGAGGGATGCCATTCTGAATCTCCTTCTGTTTTGGTCGTCCACCAGCATTCTCCAGATAGCAGGATGGCCTCTAACCACACCAAGGACTGGTTCCAGCAGCTGGACGTGATGTTGAGGCTTCTCAACGGCACCCTCTCCTGCGTGGAGCCGTGTCCCCAGCTGGGCAAGGCCGACCGGGAGGGAAAAGATACGTACGCCTACATGTACATCGTTTTCATGATGCTCCTTTTCGCCTTGACGGTGGGCAGCCTGATCCTGAGCTACACTCGATCCCGAGAGGTGGACAAGCCCAGCGACCCCTACCACATGTACATCAAGAACCGAGTGACCATGATTTGAAGGCAGAGGGAGGGGACGAGAAGGAGGAGGCCCGGTGCTCCTCCCGGGGTTTTCGGTCAGCAAGGAAAACTGTGCCGAGTCTCGAACTCAGGACTTGGGGAATGTCTACGTTCTGAGGCACGGAGGGGGAAAACATTAAAACCTGGGGTTTTTTTTCAAAGCAGGGCCTGCAAAGAAGCCAACGGAGGGGGGGGGGGGGCTGACGTGACCTGACTTAAACGACCAGTTTATAAAGTTTTGTAAAGTGTTTTTATTTTTTTTTAACTTTCCTAATGGTTAACTTTATCCATCTGCCTCTTCCTATCCAATAAACCAGTTGGAAGGCATGAAGGGTTGGAGATATTTAGTTATTGATCTGTTTGGAATGGAATGGAATAGAAAAGAAAAAATAATAGAAAATAGGAAATAGAAGAAGATAGAAAAGATAGAAGATAGAAATAGAAAATAATAGAAAATAGAAAAAATAGAGAATAGAGAAGGGAATAGAAGAGAATATAGAAGAGGACAAAAGAATAGAAGATAATAGAATAGAAAACAAGAGAGAATAGAAGAATATGAATTAGGAATAGAATAGAATAATAGAATATGGAATGAATAGAATAGGAATGGAATGGGAATCGAATAGTATTAAGAATAGAATAGAATAGAATAGAATAGAATAATATGAATCAGGAATAGAATAGAAGAATATGAATTAGGAATAGAATAGAATAGGAAATAAGAATAGAATATGGAATGAATAGAATAGGAATGGAATGCAATGGAATGGGAATCGAATAGAATAGTATTAAGAATAGAATAGAATAGAATAGAACAGAATAGAAGAATATGAGTTAGGAATAGAAGAATATGAATTAGGAAGAATAGAAATAGAATAGAATAGAGTACAATAGAAGAATATGAATCAGGAATAGAATAGAAGAATATGAATTAGGAATAGAATAGAATAGGAAATAAGAATAGAATATGGAATGAGTAGAATAGGATTGGAATGGAATGGGAATTGAATAGAATAGTATTAAGAATAGAATAGAATAGAATAGAAGAATATGATTTAGGAATAGAATAGAAGAATATGAATTAGGAATAGAATAGAAATAGAATAGAATAGAGCACAATAGAATAGAAGAATATGAATCAGGAATAGAATAGAAGAATATGAATTAGGAATAGAATAGAATAGGAAATAAGAATAGAATATGGAATGAATAGAATAGGAATGGAATGGAATGGGAATTGAATAGAATAGTATTAAGAATAGAATAGAAGAATATGAATTAGGAATAGAATAGAATAGGAAATAAGAATAGAATATGGAATGAATAGAATAGGAATGGAATGGAATGGGAATTGAATAGAATAGTATTAAGAATAGAATAGAATAGAAGAATATGAATTAGGAATAGAATAGAATAGGAAATAAGAATAGAATATGGAATGAGTAGAATAGGAATGGAATGGAATGGGAATTGAATAGAATAGTATTAAGAATAGAATAGAATAGAATAGAAGAATATGATTTAGGAATAGAATAGAAGAATATGAATTAGGAATAGAATAGAAATAGAATAGAATAGAGCACAATAGAATAGAAGAATATGAATCAGGAATAGAATAGAAGAATATGAATTAAGAATAGAATAGGAAATAAGAATAGAATATGGAATGAATAGAATAGGAATGGAATGGAATGGGAATCGAATAGAATAGTATTAAGAATAGAATAGAATAGAAGAATATGAATTAGGAATAGAATAGAAATAGAATAGAGTACAATAGAATAGAAGAATATGAATTAGGAATAGAATAGAATAACTTTATTGTCACTTTAAATGTATACTAATTGGCATACATTAAAAATGAAAATTCCTTGCATGCAGCTCTCAAAGGGTCCCCACCTCCAAAATAACACTACATAAACATGACAAGATGAATGAATGAATGAATGAATGAATGAATGAATGAATGAATGAATGAATGAATAAATAAATAAATAAATAAATAAATATGTATATAGCCACATACATGACACAGAGAAACAACACCGTCTAGTTCAGATGTATAGATGTTTATATGGCGAGAAAAGTTAACCTTTAAAAATTTGGGTAGATGCTGTTTTTCTACAATGAGATTGGACAGACATGTTTCTCTCTCTCTCTCTCTCTCTCTCTCTCTCTCTCTCTCCCTCTCTCTCTCTCTTACGCCCACCGTCATATAGAGGGAGCCCTTGACTTACGACCAGAATGGAGCCCCAAACTTCTGTTGCTGAGCCAGACAGTTGTTAAGTGAGTTTTGCCTCATTTTACAAGCTGGCGGCCACAACATTACGCCTGAGGTTCCGTCAGGTGCATTTATCGGGTTCAAAACACAGAAGAGTTTATTCGCGGTAGTCCTTGAATTACGACCGCAATGGAGCTCAATATTTCTGTTGCTGATCGAGACAGTTGTTAAATGAGTTTTGCCCCATTTTACCACCTTTCTCGTCACCAGGGATTCACTGCAATTGTTAACGACACGGTCGTTAAGCGAATCTGGCTACCCCCATCGACTTCGTTTGTCTGACGGTCGCAAAAAGGCAATTGCGTGACAACTCCCCCAGGACCCTGCAACCGTCATAAATATGAGTCAGTTGCCAAGTGTCTCGGATTTGCAACGGTCGTAAGTGTGAAAAATGGTCCTAAGTCACTTTTTTTCAGTGCCGTTGAAACGCTGAATGGTCGCTAAGCGATCTGTTGTCAGTCGAGGAATCCGTGTAGTTAGTTAAAAATAAGATTGCTGGGCATTTTGAAGCGCCAGTGGTGGAAAACGGTCTGTGTTGAGATGAACTTTAAAAATGCTTTAATATCTCAGAGAACCCAATCAAGTTCTTGCCTTCCACAGCCTGCAGTTTGGAAAACCCTGGGAAATAAATAAATCTATCTGCTTTAAAACTTTGCCCACGTTTTAAGGTCATGCGTGGATCAAATAAGAGAAGAGAACAACTGATTTGTGTATCTTGGGAACCAACCCAAAGTACGTTATTCCAAAGGTTGGCCTCTGGTTTATGGCCTTTATGCTTTTCCTTCTCTGCCCTTTGGAGTTTAAAAGTTGCCTGTTGCTGGCCGCCTGGAGGGTGGAATTGATTTATTCCAAATTGAATGAATGAATAACTATAAAATTTAGAACAACGTTTTGATAAAAGAACAGGGGAGCGAAGTAGGATCCGCCGGTTATTCCTGTCTGCAAAAGAGCATGGTAGAAACTAGCAAAATTTCCCACAGGCCCATTGCAAGAAACTGCAATCCGTGAGTACTTTGGAAATCTTTATTTATAGTGCATTCTTCTGAAGTAAGAATGGATTATTTCTATCACCTATTAGGGTTTTGTAGTCTTGGTCTGATCGGTTCTTCGGGAGGCTGCTTCTACGGAAAAGGAAAAAGAGGGAGAGAGAAGATAGATAGATAGTAGATAGATATAGAAAGATAGAAATAGATAGATAGATAGATAGATAGATAGATAGATAGATAGATAGATAGATAGATAGATATAGATAATAGATAGATAGTAGATAGATATATACAGACAGATAGAAATAGATAGATAGATAGATAGATAGATAGATATAGATGATAGATAGATAGTAGATAGATATAGACAGATAGAAATAGATAGTAGATAGATATAGACAGATAGAAATAGATAGACAGATATAGATGATAGATAGTAGATAGATATAGACAGACAGACAGAAATAGATAGATAGATAGATAGATAGATAGATAGATAGATAGATAGATAGATGACAGATATAGACAGACAGAGAAAGATAGATAGGTAGATAGATAGATAGATAGATAGATAGATGACATAGACAGATAGAGATAGATAGAAAGATAGAAAGATAGAAAGATAGAAAGATAGAAAGAAAGATAGAAAGATACATAGAAAGATACATAGATAGATAGATATAGAAAGATAGATAGATATAGAAAGATAGATAGATATAGAAAGATAGATAGATATAGAAAGATAGATAAATAGATATAGAAAGATAGATAGATATAGAAAGATAGATAGATATATATAGAAAGATAGATATAGAAAGACAGAGGCAGATATATAGATGGATAGATCATGATAGATAGATAGATAGATAGATAGATAGATAGATAGATAGATAGATAGATAGATAGATAGATAGATGATAGATAGATAGAGAAAGACAGACAGATATAGATATATAGGATAGATAAATAATGATGATAGGTGAGAGAGAGAGAGAGAGAGAGAGAGAAAGAGAGATATTATGTAATATTCATTCAATATTATATTTGTTGAACTGTTTCATTTAAGGCCAAATTTAGATTATAATTGTAACTTGTTTTGGGGCCTTTTGCTGGAAAATAGAATGAAGGGATTCATATTCATTCCATAGCAAACAATTAAGAAATAAAGGTGTCGTCGCTATTCTAAATGCTATTCCCAGACTGGCCACACGGGGGCAGCAATGACTCATGATTTCTCTGAGCTCTTTTGCCAACTTACCATCTGCGATGCTCGGCTCCCCAACAGATTCCAGCAATCGTTTTCATTCCAAAAAAAAACCCCATCCTGCAATTCCCAGTTCTGTAGCAAAGAAAGGCAAAGAGTTGGATCACAGCTCGCTCCCATTGCGACTCCAGGTAGTCCTCACTTAACGACCGGCTGCTGCTTATGACCTCGTTCCAAAGTTACGACCGCTGCAATTGCCCCCGTGGTCATTTGCCCTTACAACTGACCGCAGAGATGCTGCAGCTGTTACCCTGCCTATCTCCTCCCAGCCCCCCATGGGGTCCCAGAGGCTTCTCCATCTCTGGAGACCCCAGATAAGTCTCCTCAGCCCTCCCATCGCCCATCATGGGTTTGGGGTATCCTGTTTAATTTCTTCTTAACTTTTGTATTATATGTTTCTTTTAATGTTGTACGCTGCCCTGAGTCCTTGGGAGAAAGGCGGCATATAAATCGAATAAACCTAAACCCAAAACCATCATGCACTTACCTTCTTACACCCTCACCCATCGTGCCCTGACATGCACTGATTTTTTAAAGATTTCCAGAGTTTTCTGCAGCCCTCTGCAATCTGGGCAGATACCTGGCGTTATTCCAGATGTGGCCGGCATATTTCGATCAGGCGCCTTGATTTCCGGTCACTTGGAAAAAATGGCAGCTGATTCTACAATCGCCCAAACTGGGCCATCCAATCACTCCTGCAAAGTGCCACAGAAAACTCTGTGTCGGGCCTGCAGCCATCTTTCCCTTTGGGATCTTTGGCCTGCCACACTTTCTATTGTTCTGCTATGCCTTTTCTATGGTGGGAAAATGGGATTGTACGGAGTTAGATGCTATGTAGCCATAACAACATTCTTTCTAGAAAGTCAAGGTCATCCTTTGTCTCTGCATCTCTGCACCTGACCGGAACTGGATGGGTGGAAGCTGTCAGAGTGGCAGTGGGAGATTGGACCATGGGGTGGACTTGTGGGTGTGGGGGAAAGATCTTGAACTTTCAACTGGGTGGGGGAAACCGGGAAGCTTTCAGATTCAGGTTTTTCCAGATGTGCCAACATGTCTCTCTTCATCAATTGGAACTTTGAGGAATCCTTTGCCTCGGATTCTGATTTACTTTTGGATGCTATTTGGAACCCTGACACTCCAATTAACCACCGACATGTTCGTTTATCAGCCTCAGCCAAGAAAGCAGGGGTGGGAATTGTTAAAGCAAGGCTGTCTCACTTAACGACCATCACTACAGGTAGCCGTGGGGCCTATGACCACAACGGAGTCCAACATTCCCGTTGCTAAGCAAAGCAGCTGTTAAGCGAGTTTTGGCCCTGTTTGGGATTTTTTTCTTGACAAGCAAATCATGTGGTCCTTAAGTGAATCGTGCAGCCGTTAAGTGAATCTGGATTCCTCCATTGACTTTGCTTGTCGGAAGATGGCTGGGGAAGTTACAAACGGTGATCATGTGATTGCAACAGTCATAAGTACATGCCAGTTGCCCAGTGTCAGAAGTTGGACCTCGTGACCATGAGGAATGCCACAACGGTCGTATGTGTGAGAACTGATCCTAAGTCACTTTGGTCAGTGCTGTTTGTAACTTTCAACCGTCATGACACGAAAATTGTACGTCGAGGACTACCTGGATCGAATTGGACTTCGCCGATTTTGATCAGCCGCTGCGATTCTTCTTTGCGGGACAGTTTCCATTCTCGTTGTCCAACTGGTTCCTCGCTCTTGTAAGTTGCTCAAAGGAGAAAATGGATACTACAAAGAAGTGTGAATGAGTCAGTTCTGCTCAGTGTGGAAATTCACCAGATCGGTGTCGATACAAAATTCACCTTGCCACGGGGCCACCTCGGACTTCTGGACACTACCAGGGGACTGGATCACATCCATTGCTGGCTTTCTCGCTGGGAGCCCTTCCGGATCGGGGGTTTCTACATCAGTTCTGCTGCAGCCCACCACTCCTTGAAGAGTCAGCTGGCTGGCGTGCTCAGCCATCCTCCCCATGGAGGTGGGTCAGGTTTGGCGTGCGGGCCCCGACTGTCGCCTCCTGACGAAGCCGGTCACGATCCTATGCGAGACCGGGGACGACGGATTCCAGCGATGGGTCAGGGACGGATCCGGTGCTTCCCAGTGTCCCTGGGAGAAGAGGCGCTCTTCCCTGTCCAGGTTGAAGTGGGTCTGGCTCCGAAGCGCGATGGAGGGGCCGCCACAGGCTTCCTGGACCATCTGCATGGCTTCCAGGGCGGATACACGGACCGAAGGGTCGGGGTCGTGCTGAAGTTTAGAAAGGGCTGGAAGACACAAAATGGGGTGTTGGTCAGAGAACAGCCTCGATGGGCGGAGAAGGTTGAAAGAACTTGTGAACCCTGAAGCTGACCGGGCTGAAGCCATCTTGGAGCTTCAGTATTGCCACACTGGAGGTGAGGGGTAGGGAGCAGAGGTGGGTTCCTACCGGTTCGCACCGGTTCAGTAGAACCGGTTCGTCAAATCTACCGAACCAGTTAGAAGAGGTTCCACCAGTGGACCCGGAAAGCAGCAGGCCACACCTACAGAAGAGGCTCCAAAATTTTTTGAAACCCACCACTGACACACACACACACACACACAGACAGACGGACTCACACAGAGAGAGAAAGAGAAAGAAAGGAAGAAATAAAGAAAAAAGAAAGAAAAAGTGAGAGAGAGATGAAAGAAAAAAAGGAAAAAGGGACAGAGAGACAAAAGGAAGGAGGGAGAGAGAGAGAGCGAGAAAGAAAGAGAGAACACATGGCCGGCAAGCCACTCCCACCAGGTCACATGGCCGGCAAGCTACTCCCACAAAGGAGGCCACACCCACAGAGTAGGTTCGAAAATTTTTTGAAACCCACCACTGGTAGGGAGGGGAATTAGAAATAGCTGGCAGAAGTGGGTTCATACTGGTTCGGACCGGTTCGGACAAGTAGGTAGTAACTCGGCCTGCCATGCCAGTGAACCGGTTCTATTGTCGGCTCCACCATCTTGATTTTTGGTTCTGCGCAAGCGCACAACAATCTTCATTGCAAAAACTTTATTTTTCATTTTCTAAATGTTCTGCGCAGGCGCAAGACATTTTTGGCTGCAAATGCGCACGCGGCAAACTTTTTTGGGCCGCCGAACCGGCAGTCATGCTGGTAAGCAACCCACCCCTGATACCTGAGGTTGTGTAGCCAAAACAAAACACTTTCTCTTGGGAGCCAAGGACGTTCTCACACCTAGCCTGAGGAGGGAGGTGTGATGTTGCCAGGCAACCAGACAGCATCGTGATTGGACCATGTGACAGATGGTTTGGGGTTGAGGGGAAACTTTATCTTCTAACAGGGTGAAAAACGGTGGGAATCTTCAGAGTCGGTTTTTACCAGATCTGTGCCGAGATGATCAATCCAATAAAGCTGTTCCTTTTGAGGAAGCCACCAGTCTCGGGTTCTCGCTTGCTATGGGTCTGTTCCTTGGAACCCTGACACGAACTTACAACAGTTCATTTAGTAACCGTAATGTCAGGGTTCCAAATAGCATCCAAAATTAAAACAGAGTCCAAGGCAAGAGATTCCTCAAAGTTCCAATTGATGAAGAGAGCCATGTTGGCCCATCTGGGAAAACCCAAATCTGAAAGCTTCCCAGTTTTCCCACCCAGTTGAAAGTTCACGATCCCTCCCCCTGCCCCCCAAGTCCATCCCACGGTCCAATCTCCCACTGCCACCCTGGCAGCTTCCACCCACCCAATTCCGGTCAGGTGCAGAGGTACAGAGACAAAGGATGACCTTGGCTTTCTAGAAAGAATGTTGTTATGACTACATATCATCTAACTCCGTACAATCCCATTTCCCCACCATAGAAAATGCACAGCGGAACAATAGAAAGTGTCAGAGGCCAAAGACCCAAAAGGAAAGATGGCTGCAGGCCTGACGTGCTCAAAGTTACAACGGCATGGAAAAAAGTGACAGAGCCATTTTTCACACTTTCGACTGTTGGCGGTGTCTCCGTGGTCACGCGATCCAAATTCGATCGCTTGGCAATGGGCTAAAATTTAGATGGCCATAGCATCCACACTGTGTGATCTCCCTTTGCAACCTTCCGACAAGCAAAGTCAATGGGGAAGCCAGACTCGCTTAACGACCGGGTTAACAACTGCAAGGGTTCCCTTAACCAGGATCTCTGTGCCTGGTACTTACAGATGAATATCAAGTCCTTGTTTTCTGGCGTGATGGCCACGGGGTCTGCCGATTGAGCGACACAGCCTGAAAAGAACCGAGAAAGGGACAGATAAGGACCACAGATGTTTTTGGCCACAGCTGGAAGATTTTTGGCAGAGTCCACCTGATCTTGGCCGGGCTGTTTCCAAGACCAAGCCATTCAGGGCTACGCTGACCGAAATCATATCTGGTGCTCATGCCAGCACCCGAACCACTAGGCCAGGCTGCCTCTCAATCACGCGCTCTGCTTTTGCATAAATAAAAGAATGTTTCACCGGTGGGCCAAGGCTGGAGGGGGGGCAGAGAGCGAACGGCCTCGAGAAGACCAAGCATCAATCGTCCATATACACATTTAGTTTAAAGTTTAATAACATTTGTATGCCGCCCACTCCCTAGGGACTCTGGGCAGCTCACAACAAAAGTAAAAACATAAAAATATTAAAAATACAATTATTTAAAAAATAAGATATCATCCATTCAATCAAGTGGGGCTGGATATTAATCAACAGCCCCAGGCCTGCCGGAACAGCCAGGTCTTAGTGGCTTTACGGAAGGCCGGGAGAGTGGTAAGGTCCGGATCTCTACGGGTAGATCGTTCCACAAGGCCGGTGCAGCTACAGAGAAGGCCCTCCCTCGGGGAGCCGCCAGCCGGCATTGTCCGGTCGACGGCACCCGGAGGAGGCCCAACCTGTGCGATCTTATTGGTCGTTGGGAGGTGAGTGGCAGGAGGCGGTCTCTCAGGTAGCCAGGTCCAATACCATGTAGGGCTTTAAAAGTAACGACTAGCACCTTTAAGCGCGTCCGGAGACCAATGGGGAGCCAGTGCAGCTCGCGGAGGATGGGTGTAACATGGGTGTATCTAGGTACACCCCGTATCGCTCGCGCGGCTGCATTCTGAACCAACTGCAGTCTTCAAACACTCTTCAGGGGCAGCCCCATGTAGAGTGCCGTTTAAATAAAGCTTCAGCAAGTGTGTGTTTGTGTCTGTGTGTGTCTGTGTGTATACACTTACATAGATACATACATACATACAGGGAGAGAGACAGAGAGAGAGTCAGAGAGACAGAGAAAGAGAGACAGAGACAGAGAATGTAGGCAGTACAATACAGGTAATCCTCGCCGTAAAACAGTTTTTAGTGACCCTTCAAAGCTACAACGGCACCGAAAAAAAGTGACTTATCCTAGAATTCCCCTGTCAGAATGGTTCAAGACAGGTGGACCCCAACTCCCAGAATTCCCGGGCTCACCGATAAAGATGGTCGCTGCTCTCCGGATGGAGACCTGGGAACATTGAAGGTGATCCAGGCATTGGAGCAAGACGGCAGGGATGGTTTTTACCTTCCAGGACTGTCAAAGGAGAGAGAGAGGAAGAAACAATCATTTTCTCAGAGAAGGGACCTTGGAGGTCATCCAGCCCGACCCCATCCCATTTCAGACAAATGACTGTCCAGTTTCTTCGTAAAAGCCTCCAGTGTTGGAACACCCAAAAACAATGAGCATCAAGACAAAATCAGGGGGGGTGAAACACTAGCGGTTCGGATCGGTTTGCCCGAAGCGGTTGTTAAAAAAAAGCTACCAGTTCGCCTGAAGCAGTAGTAAAAAATGCTACCAGTTTGGGCATACTGGTTTTTCCAACGTATTGGACCTGGGTACTTGAGAGACCGCCTGCTGCCAATTACCTCCCAAAGACCCGTTAGATCTCACAGGGTCGGCCTCCTCCGGGTTCCGTCCACCAGCCAATGCCACCTGGCTACCACCCGGGGGAGGGCCTTCTCTGTAGCAGCTCTGGCCCTTTGGAATGAACTCCCCGCAGAGATCCGGACCCTCACCTCTCTCCAGGCCTTCCGGAAAGCCGTCAAAACCTGGCTGTGCCGGCAGGCCTGGGGGGTTGATGAGTTCCCCTCCCCTCTCGACTGGTGTGGCTGTGTGATTTTCGTGTATTTTAATTATGTGTACTGTTGTTTATGTTCCCTTTCCCCTTTGAGTTGTTTGCCGCCCTGAGTCCCTCCTGGAGAAGGGCGACCTACAAATAAACCAAATAGAATACAATACAATACAATAACTGCGGTGCGCAATTTATATTAGCTAGAAAGGTTCAAGGTTAAGGTTCAAGGTTCATTTTATTTATATGCCGCCCTATTCCCGGCGGGACTCAGGGCAACGCAGAAACCCAAAGGAGGGGAAGGGAAACACAAGAACTACAACAAAAAGTACAGGGCATGTAAAACAACCAACAGCCGCACGATTCGAGAGGGGAAGGGAACTCATCAACCCCAGGCCTGCCGACACAGCCAGGTTTTAACAGCTTTTCGGAAGGCCTGGAGAGAGGTGAGGGTCCGAATCTCTGCGGGGGGCTTGTTCCAAAGGGCCGGAGCCGCCACAGAGAAGGCCCTCCCCTGGGTAGTAGCAGGATGGCACAGCGCATGGCACAGTGTTCCATTTTCAATAGACAAAACTCCAATCAACAAACCCGCCCAGCCTCCGAGCAGCTGTAATACTGTTGAAAATCTAATTTCCTTTTGTATCTCTTTTGTATTCCAAGTTAGAAAAAAAGACTCCAATCTTTAAATAAGTTAGAAAAATACCCACAGCAATTAAAGAGGAAAACTTTAGTCCATAGGCTACAGAGAACAACAAAAGAAAAAAAAATAGAAGAAGAAAACTTAATCCGTCCGTTTCAAAAGGCTTGCATAAATTCCATCCACGAAGATAGCATTTAAAAAGTAAGATAACCACTGTCCAAAACCATTCCAAATTTCATTCCGCCGCTTGATTCTTCTGTTCTCCAATTTAGATTAATTTTAAGTTTTTATAGGCAGTCTCTTTTTAAAACAGTAAAAAGTTCCTCACCAGCTGGAAACACTTTCTCTTTCCGTATCCTTCTGTTTTGGAGCCGCCCCGACTTCGTCAGCCTTGGCTGGATTTTTTGTCGCCGGCTTGAATAACTTTTCTTGCTTCTTTCAGGGATTTTGCGATATCCCCGAGGTCAGCAAGACATATGCTTCCTGTTCACCGTCTCTTCGGGACGGTTTAGGTCCGATTGGACCACCCAGCGGCAAAATTATTGGCTGCGATCTCGGAGCATCGAGACTGCACGTCTATATCGTCGTGACGTTGCCTCCTCCTCCCCCTCGCTGTTCTACTTACTTTTGCAAGCAGTGGTGAAATTCAATTTTTTTACTACTGGTTCCGTGGGCATGGTTTGGTGGGCGTGGCGTGACTTGGTGGGCGTGGCAGAGGAAGGATACTGCAAAATCTCCATTCCTACCCCATTTGCCGGTTCTCTGAACTATTCAAAATTTCAGCTATCAGTTCTCCAAACTATTCAAAATTTCCACTACCAGTTCACCAAACTACTCAAAATTTCTGCTACCAGTTCAATGGACTACTCAAAATTTCCGCTACTGGTTCACTGAACTACTCAAAATTTCAGCTATCGGTTCTCCAAACTATTCAAAATTTCTGCTACCGGTTCAACGATCTACTCAAAATTTCTGCTACCGGTTCAATGAACTACTCAAAATTTCCGCTACCGGTTCAACGATCTACTCAAAATTTCTGCTACCGGTTCAATGAACTACTCAAAATGTCCGCTACTGGTTCACTGAGTTACTCACAATTTCAGCTATTGGTTCTCCAAACTATTCAAAATTTCCGCTACCAGTTCACCAAACTACTCAAAATTTCCGCTACTGGTTCACCGAACTACTCAAAATTTCTGCTACCGGTTCAATGAACTACTCAAAATTTCCACTACCAGTTCAACAAACTACTCAAAATTTCTGCTACCGCTTCAGCAATCTATTCAAAATTTCCACTACCAGTTTTCCGAACTACTCAAAATTTCCGCTACCAGTTATCTGAACTACTCAAAATTTCCGCTACGTGTTCTCCAACCTACTCAAAATTTCCGCTGCCGGTTCACCGAACTACTCAAAATTTCCGCTACTAGTTCCCCAGAACCAGCCAGAACCTGCTGGATTTCACCCCTGCTTTACAGGCGCGCTCTATAGCAGGCTCCACCCACCCGTCCAGACGTCACCACATCTGTTTTTGATGTTCTGCGCCCTGCGCATAGGTGGTGCATGCTCACATTTGCGAACTGGTAATAAAGGTAAGTAGATTTCACCCTGGGACAAAACGTTCACGGCAAAACACTTCAGGTAATGAATTTTATGCATTTCCAAGCAATCGCGTTCCAAAGTACCGCTGTAATAAGGACAATCATTTAAAAAGGAGGAAGCGGAACTCACGATTTGGCGGCAGAGGCTCTCTGGGATCAGAGGGTGATCGTGCCAGGCTTTCTTGCTGCTGATCTTCTTCGGAAGGGACCAACCCAGAAACCGGAAACACCTGAGCAAGGCATCCTGGCAGCCCTGCGGGGACAGGGACAAAGTGCCCAGCTGCAATTGGTCACATGATCAATACGCCTGACGCTGGGCAACTGGCATGGACTTTATGACTGTTGCAACGTCCCAGGGTTACACGATCCCCATGATGGAACCTCCCCAGCCATCTTCCAGCAAGCAAAGTCAATGGAGGAAGCCCGTTTCACTTAAAGGCTGCACGGTTCACTTAATGACCGCACGATTCGCTTAACGACTGTCAAGAAAAATCCTAAAGTGGGCCAAAACCTCAGAAAAGCTGTTAAAACCTGGCTATTCCGGGTGGCCTGGGGCTGTTGACCTCATTGTTGAGGTCCAGGCCCGATCGTAACGAATGTATGTGTGTAGATTTTAACCTGTTTTATTTTTATTTCTTTCTTTCTTTTATTATTTCTTTTTTTCCCTTCGTTGTAAGCCGCCCGGAGTCCTCCAAAATTGGGCGGCCTATAAATCGTATAAAATAAATAAATAAATAATAAATAAATAAATAAATAAATAAAATAAATAAATAAAAAATCAATCAATCAATCAATCAATCAATCAAGCATGGGCATGGCTATTGGGGACATCTATATTCACCTTCCTTCCTTCCTTCCTTCCTTCCTTCCTTCCTTAGGGAGCCGAGGTGGTGCAGTGGTTAGGGTGCAGTACTGAAGGCCACTACAGCTGACTGTTATCTGCAGTTCAGCGGTTCTAATCTCACCGGCTCAAGGTTAACTCAGCCTTCCATCCTTCCGAGGTGGGTGAAATGAGGACCCAGACTGTGGGGGCGGTATGCTGACTCTGTAAACCGCTTAGAGAGGGCTGAAAGCCCTATGAAGCGGTATATAAGTCTAACTGCTATTGCTATTGCTATATTCCTTCCTTCCTTCTTTCTTTCTTTCTTTCTTTCTTTCTTTCTTTCTTTCTTTCTTTTGGCAACTTTAAGACTTGTGGATTTCAACTCCCAGAATTCCTCAGCCAGACAAGTCTTAAAGTTGCCAAGGTTGGAGACCCCTGCTTTGGAGAATAGATGGTTCCCCCTCCTCTTTGGGGCAGCCCCTCAAATATTGGAAGGCTGCTATCATGTTCCCCCCCTGGTCCTTCTTTTCATTAAACTAGACATCCCCAGTTCCTGCAACCGTTCACCCACTCAGTTCCTGAACTCAACTCACCTTCGCGACCTCCGGTTCCTCGTCCTGCAGGTGAAGCAACAGGGGCACCAGACTTTGGTTGACCTGCTCCTGGATGAGATACTTCTCTTTCTTCTTCACCAAATTGGGCAGCTCGGCGAAGAGGACAATGGCGGAGTTGCGCACCTTCGCGTCTGTCTGCGAACAACAAGCAGAGACACCCACGGAGGGTCGGGGATGCGGTGGCGTTCGCCTTAACCCGCATCGCAACCTGGTCTTGTAGCACTCAACCAGAGAAACCTATCCTCGTAACCAGGGGTCTCCAACTGGTGGCCCCATGGACCACTGGTGGTCCGCGAGAAAATTTTGGTGGCCCGCGGAAAACTCTCTGCATTTTTTGATTTTTTTAAAATTTTGCACTAAATCAGGGACCCTCAAACTACAGCCAGATATGCCTTGTGAAAGCAATTACTCCCGCTCGTTGACGGGATGGGGTCCTTCAGGCACTTAGCTTAGTCGCCTGTTTAGGAGCTCCAGGCCTTCCCTTCCTCCCTGGGAGCCCAGGCGCTTCAGCGAGCGGCAGACGAAACTTTGGCTGGGCTCCTGGAACAGTTTGCAGGGGGCCGGTCGAGCGCCCAGGCTGGCTACAAGACAAACTTTCATTCTTGGCCGTATTTGAGATTCCTAGCTGTGATAGACAGCAAACCTAGGGCGGACCCCAGGCGCTTCTCTCCGCTAACAGGCGGCCAAGCTAAGTGCCTGAAGGACCCCATCCCGTCCCTAATTCATATTAGAGCAGTGTTTCTCAACCTTGGCAACTTGAAGATGTCCGGACTTCAACTCCCAGAATTCCCCAGCCAGCATTCGCTGGCTGGGGTATTCTGGGAGTTGAAGTCCGGACATCTTCAAATTGCCAAGGTTGAGAAACACTGTATTAGAGGTCCGCAGGATTTAAAATTATGAATTTAGTGGTCCCTGAGGTTGGTGACCCCTTCTCATAACAACAGCCACACCAGCCTCTTCCTCTGTTGTCCGAACCAGCAAAAAAACAACATCCTCTTGGAATCGGACAATGCAACATCTGTCAGGCGTGCAGCCATCTTTCCTTTTGGATCTTTGGCCTGCCACACTTTCTATTATTCTGCTATACATTTTCTATGGTGGGAAAATGGGATTGTACGGAGTTAGATGATAGGTAGCCATAACAACATTCTTTCTAGAAAACCAAGGTCATCCTTTGTCTCTGCACCTCTGCACCTGAACGGAACTGGATGGGTGGAAGCTGCCAGCGTGGCAGTGGGAGATTGGACCATTGGATGGACTTATGGGGGAAAGATCTTGAACTTTCAACTGGGTGGGGGTAACCGGGAAGCTTTCAGATTCGGGTTTTCCCAGATGTGCCATCGTGGCTCTCTTCATAAATTGGAACTTTGAGGAATCCTTTGCCTGGGACTCTGATTTAAATTTGGATGCCTGACAGCATCTTTGTGAGATTTTAAAACAAACGTCTTCAATCTTGGCCACTTTAAGATTTTGTGGACTACAACTCCCAGGATTCCCAGGTTTTCAAGCCCCGGGACTCCATTTTCCATGCTGGCTGAGGAATTCTGGGAGTTGAGGTCCACAAGTCTTATAGTTGCCAAATTTGGAGAGCTTTCCTTTAAAGGGAAACAGTCAGGCCGATCCAAGATTTCTGCCAGATGTTCTCCAGGAGATGCCTTCATGCTTAAGGGCCTGATTTCTGTAGCCCTAGTCCTAAATATTGTTTCAATCCATGCTCTAGCTGGGTCTTATGGAGGTTTGTCTCCTTTACTAGGGCTAGTAAACTAGGGAGAGGAGACCAAGGAGACCCAGCCACAGGAGAACACCTCAGAGGAAAGAGGACCCAAAGAGCCACAGAACTGGGAAGAGGACAGTGTTTTTCCAGCCTTGGCCACTTTAAGATGGGGTGGACTTCAACTCCCTGAATTTAAGACTTGTGGACTTCAACTCCCAGAACTCTCCAGCCAACATGGCTGGCTGAGGAATTCTGGGAGTTGAAGTCCACAAATCTTAAACTGGCCAAGTTTGGAGACCTCTGCTTTACGGAAAACGGTTGCGCTTGTTACAGGTGTGATGTCTACCCTAGGATCCAAGGACCCACAAAACTGGGAAGAGGTCAGTGTTTTTCAGCCTTGGCCATTTTAAGATGGGTGGACTTTAACTCCCAGCCAGCAAAGCTGGAATTAAGGAGAAACTTCCTGACAGTGAGGACAGTTAACCAGTGGAACAGCTTGCCACCAGAGGTTGTGAATGCTCCAACACTGGAGCTTTTTTAAGAAGAGAACTGGACAACTGTCTGTCCGAAATGGTTGAAGGTCTCCTGCTTGAGCAGAGGGTTGGACTAGAAGACCTCCAAGGTCCCTCCTGGTTCTATTCTGATTGAGTGAGTCGAAGTCCAGCCCTCTTGGAAGTGGTCAAGGTTGAGAGGCACCGGAAGAAGGTCTTGAGAAGTTGACCAGGGGTGGAGGGTCTTACTGCGCTAAACAACGGAAGGAGCTTCTCTGCCAGGGTCACGATGTCGCTCCTCTGCATGAACTTCAGGAGGTTTTGAAGGGCGGTGATGGTTTCCAGGATGACGCCGATGTCCGTTTCTTCCAGGCTTCCCAAGAGGGTGGGCATCAAGGCCTTGACTTCCTCCACCTGTAGACAGGAGGTGATGACCGTCATAGAGAGCCGAGGTGGCGCAGTGGTTAAATGCAGCACTGCAGGCTACTTCAGCTGACTGCAGTTCAGCAGTTCGGCTGTTCAAATCTCACCGGCTCAGGGTTGACTCAGCCTTCCATCCTTCCGAGGTGGGTAAAATGAGGACCTGGATTGTTGTTGGGGGCGATATGCTGACTCTGTAAACCGCTTAGAGAGGGCTGAAAGCCCTAGGAAGCGGTAGATAAGTCTAACTGCTATTGGTATTGCTATTGCTAAGTAAGTAAGTAAGTAAGTAAGTAAGTAAGTAAGTAAGTAAGGAAGGAAGGAGCCGAGGTGGCGCAGTGGTTGGGGTGCAGTACTGCAGGCCACTTCAGCTGACTGCTATCTGCAGTTCGGCTGTTCAAATTTCACCTGCTCAGGGTTGACTCAGCCTTCCATCCTTCCGAGGTGGGTGAAATGAGGACCCAGACTGTGGGGGCAATATGCTGACTCTGTAAACCGCTTAGAGAGGGCTGAAAGCCCTGTGAAGCGGTATATAAGTCTAACTGCTATTGCTATACATGCCTTATTGGTTTATTGATCTATCTATCACCGTGATGGCAAACCTGTGGCACGCGGATTCAGGCCCAAAACGGGGCCCGTGGGAGACTCACGTGCATGCGCGGGGGGAGCGGGGGGCTCGTGCACTCATACACGGAGGGCGGGGTGCATTGCATTATGGGTGTGGGCATGCCCCCCCCACCCCGCAGCTCGTTTTTGGTCCCAGGAGGCTTCAGGGGGGCCTGCTAGGCCCGAAATGGGGCATGGCGGTGTCAAATGATTGTGCCGGGAGATTTGGGGGGGGGGTGTCGCGTGCATGAACGGGGCCCAAGGGGAGTGCGGAGATGGGGGGTGGGGTCATGCACATATGTGAGGAGAAAAAGGTTAGTCATCACTGATCTATCAAATTATCTCTCAACCCACCCATCTCTCTCCCTTTCTCAACTTCGCGCAACACATAAATAACTCAGCAAGGCCTGGGTTGGACATCGTCCTCAAGTTATGACCGCAAGTCAGCACCCTGGTTTCTGTTGCTAATCAAGACCGTTGTGACGTGAGTTTTGATCCATTTTATGACTTGACGTGCTCCAGTTGCTATCGTTTTTAGGTAGTCCCACGGGTTGTGACATGAATCTGGCTTCCCCCTTGAGTGTGCCTGAAGGTCGCAAAAGGGGATCACATGACCCCGGGACACAGCAACCGTCATAAATATGAGTCAGCTGCCAAGTGTGTCTCAAGTGCTTTGATTATGGGGATGAAGCAATGTTCGTAAATCACTTTTTTCACTTCGTTATGTAAATGTTGGAGTTGGCTTTGCTGGAGAAACATCTCAAGATCTTCTTCAAATGAGGTTTCGATCTGACTGTCTGTCAGGTTTCCGAAAGATGCTCCAGGCTCATTGATTCATGAGCCTGGAGCCAAGTTTCAAAAGAAATCCAGTCATTTATTAGGAGCCCCATTTGGCAAGGCCTTTTTGCAGTCAGATCTCAGCCTCATTTGAATTATGACAGAACTTTACCCGTTTCTTCCCTCCCCTCAGTCTGTGTCATAAATCACATTCACCAACGAGGTGCACACATCACAAGCCTGCCGTAATAATCTGAGGTCCGACTCTAGACGAAGGTATGTGTGGAATGCGCTCCCCCCCTCCTTCTTCACCAGCGCAACTCTATGAGTTGACACTTCTGACATCTTGACTTTTTTGACCTCCTTTCTCAAGCCCTCCCTGGCACCTGCATCTACAGTGAAGACCAACGTGGGCAGCTCTTTCTCTTGTGCAAAGACCTGATCACATCCATCAGACCCCCTGTTCCTTCCCTCCCCTCAGTCTGTGTCATAAATCACATTCACCAACGAGGTGCACACATCACAAGCCTGCCGTAATAATCTGAGATCCGACTCTAGCCGAAGATATGCGTGGAATGCACTTCCCCCCTCCTTCTTCACCAGGGCAACTCTATGAGTTGACACTTCTGACATCTTGACTTTTTTGACCTCCTTTCTCAAGCCCTCCCTGGCACCTGCATCTACAGTGAAGACCAACGTGGGCAGCTCTTTCTCTTGTGCAAAGACCTGATCACATCCAACAGACCCCCTGTTCCTTCCCTCCCCTCAGTCTGTGTCATAAATCACATTCACCAACGAGGTGCACACATCACAAGCCTGCTGTAATAATCTGAGATCCGACTTTAGCCGAAGATATACATGGAATACGCTTCCCCCCTCCTTCTTCACCAGGGCAACTCTATGAGTTGACACTTCTGACATCTTGACTTTTTTGACCTCCTTTCTCAAGCCCTCCCTGGCACCTACATCTACAGGGAAGACCAACTTGTGAATGTGGGCATCTCTTCCTCTTGTGCAAAGACCTGATCACATCCATCAGACCCCATCAGATCAACAATTGGGTGTCGCTTCCCAACCCATGCTCTGCTTCCTCACCTTGTCTGGATGAATGGCCAGGATGCCCAGGGCTCTCATGGCAAGAGACCGAACATCTGGACTGGGGTTTTGGGTCCATTCTTCAAGGCTCTCAAAGATCTGTTCGGAGGGGAACTGATCGATGTCTTGGTAGTGGAGGAGCTGAGGAAGAAGGGGAAGGACCCATCATGAGGGCCAGAAGGGGAGAAATAGATAGGACCAAGTTTCTCTGGGAAAAGAGCAACTTGAGGATGGAGCACATTCATAATTGTCAACAGAAGAAGAGAGATGCCTTCATGCGGTTTGAATTCATTTTGGTAGCTTCCCATGGAAGAACATCTTCTCAAAGCCATGATACCAGAAGAACAAATGGTCCTTTTGGCCTTCAGGGATGAAACCCCTCTTTAGGGAAGGACAGCATCTGGGTATGGGTGAGGGGGATGGTAAATCAGAGCAAGGAGAGGAAAGTGCCAGAAGAGCATCACATACGGACAAGATCTGGAGATCTCATCCCACTAGATCTATGGTCTCCAAACTTGGCAACTTTAAGACTTGTGGACTTCAAACTCCTAGAATTCCGGGAGTCTGAAGTCCCCAATCTTCAGCTTTCCAGGTTTGGAGACCCATAGTCTAGAGGGCTGAGGAAAGATCTCCAGATCTTGTCCTGGACTCAAAAAAAGGTCACCGACGCAATGGGAGCGTTGGATGTTCTCCACCGTTCTCCATCGGTCCAGAGTGACGGGTGGTGGAAGTGACAGGAAATTGTCAGGGGAAAAAAAAATCCACAGGAAGAAGACAGAGGAATCAACAATCCAGAGGCGTCTCCTTCTGTAACGGGTGGCGAGAATAACCGTCAGGAAAAGGAGAGAGGGCCCAGGTGACCTTCGGAAAAGAGACATCTGAGTCCAAAGCAGGAAGGTAATTTGAGGAAGAGCCTCAGATGCAGGGATGAAATCCTCCAGTAGGGAAAATTGTTTTGTTTCTTTGGAAAAGAATTTATTCTCTTACATAGAGTTACAGGTCTACATTCACATAGTTATTCTTCTTCTTTACATCTGTCATTCTTACACATTTGTTATTCCATTCAAAAGGTTATATAATATACAATTTGGGTTGCTTCGTTTACCATCCCATCCACTTGTTTTAACACCACCATATTTTCCCTATCTTTTCTCCCTTCCTCCCTTCTCTACTTTCTTCCTTCCTCCTCTCCTTCCCCTTCCTTCTTCCCTTCCCTCTCCCCTACTCCTACTCTTCCTCTTCCCCTTCCTACCCTCTCTCTTTCTCTTTCCCTCCCTTCCTCCCTCCTCTCCTTCCCTCTTTCTTCCTATCATCCTCTTCTCTTCCCTCCTCTCCTCCTCTTTTCCCCTTCCCCTTCCTCCCTCTCTCCTTCTCTTTCCTTCCCTCCCTCCCTCCTCTCCTTACCTCTTTCTTCCTTCCTTCCTCTTTTCTTCCCTCATCTCCTCCTCTTTTCCCCTTCCCCTTCCTCCCTCTCTCCTTCTCTTTCCCTCCCTCCCTTTCTCCCTCCTCTCCTTACCTCTTTCTTCCTTCCCTCCTCTTCTCTTCCCTCATCTCCTCCTCTTTTCCCCTTCCCCTTCCTGCCCTCTCTCCTTCTCTTTCCCTCCCTTCCTCCCTCCTCTCCTTACCTCTTTCTTCCTTCCCTCCTCTTCTCTTTCCTGCTCTCCTCCTCTTTTCCTCTTCCCCTTCCTGCCCTCTCTCCTTCTCTTTCCCTCCCTTCCTCCCTCCACTCCTTACCTCTTTCTTCCTATCATCCTCTTCTCTTCCCTCCTCTCCTCCTCTTTTCCCCTTCCCCTTCTTCCCTCTCTCCTTCTCTTTCCCTCCCTTCCTCCCTCCACTCCTTACCTCTTTCTTCCTATCATCCTCTTCTCTTCCCTCCTCTCCTCCTCTTTTCCCCTTCCCCTTCTTCCCTCTCTCCTTCTCTCTCCCTCCCTTCCTCCCTCTTCTCCTTACCTCTTTCTTCCTAACCTCTTCTCTTCCCTCCTCTCCTCCTCTTTTCCCCTTCCCCTTCCTGCCCTCTCTCCTTCTCTTTCCTTCCCTCCCTTTCTCCCTCCTCTCCTTACCTCTTCCTTCCTTCCCTCCTCTTCCTCTCCTTCTCTCTTCCATTCTTTTTCTGCTGTTGTGGATCTCTCTTTTGGTCTCTCAATCTATGTTTTCTTGGGATGGTATTTCCACAAACCCAAATATGACTTAATATCATTTCTTATTCCCTTTCCTTTGCTAATCTTATCAGTAGGGACAATTGTTGTTGGTTCTGTGAACCAGTAGTAAAAAAACAAAAGCTTCTGAGAATCTCGCGGATCAGCTGCGAGCTGGCGATTATCGGAACCTTCCCCCCACCCCAATTTTTTAAAAGTATTTTGTTCCTGCCTATTCGCCCAAACTGGCAGGAAAAAAATGCTTTAAAAAGTGGGGGGATGGCCACGCCCACCCAGTCACATGACCTCCCCCCAACCAAGCCACGCCCACAAAACCGGTGGCAAATAATTTAGATTTCACCACTGCTCCGACGTGGCCGTCACTAATTCTTGGGATAAGGGCAGGGAGGGGAAAGGCACATTCAGGGTTGCAAGGCTGATATCTTAATTCCCAGAATCCTCAGCAACCACGTTGGCTGGGGAATTCTGGGAGCTGAAGTCCATACGTCTGGGGGAGGGGGCGGCAAGATTGAGAATCGAAGGTGGATAATGTGGATTTTTCAATCTTAAACTCTCTGCCCATTTTAACTCTTGACAGGCAATCTTTTTAAACGTTTGCTGAGATTCAGTGAATAAGCATCAAGGTTGTTTTTGCTTGCTTGAATGAAATGATAGGTGTGTTTGTTCTGAGCCGAATAGCAGGGTTGGTTGTGAGGATGTCTATGCCGGGTGAAAACTAACCTATAAATCACACACCTGATTTCCCCCCAACACGCTCCTTACCTCGACAAAGACGGCAATGATTGTGGGCTTGTGTGTTTCGCTGTTCTTGCTGAGGACAGAAAATAGCAGATCCAGGACCCTGATAATCTCTGGGCAGGAAAAATGTAGCATGGCTCTGAAAAAAAAAATACAGAAGGACATTATGGCCAACTTGGGAAAATAAAATCTTATTTATGTTTGTTCTCTAGCGCATTTTCTCCTTAATCTGTACAGGTAGTCTTCTGGCTGACCCTCATGCAAGAAATCACCTTTCCTCTCAAACTCTTTCTCCAAAAGGTTCTGCTATTGTAATGGTCAGTGAGAGGGAGGAGGAGGAGGAGGAGGAGGAGGAGGAGGAGGAAGATGGGGAAGAGAGGAGGAAGAGGAGGAGGGAGGAGGAGGAGAGGAAGAGGAAGCAATCAATTTTCCTTTCGTTCAATAATGAAGGAAAACTTACCAGGTAGCTTTTCAAATTTGCCTTTCCGAAGATCTCTAAAAGCCTTAAGATAGCAATAGCAATAGCAGTTAGACTTATATACTGCTTCATAGGGCTTTCAGCCCTCTCTAAGCGGTTTACAGAGTCAGCATATCGCCCCCACAGTCTGGGTCCTCATTTCACCCACCTCGGAAGGATGGAAGGCTGAGTCAACCCTGAGCCGGTGAGATTTGAACTGCCGAACTGCAGATAACAGTCAGCTGAAGTGGCCTGCAGTACTGCACCCTAACCACTGCGCCACCTCGTCTCTTTAAGATAGTTAAATAAGCAGTTTCTGAAGGTGATTGCAGGTATTGAACCCCAAACATTTGTTGCTAAGTGAGACCGTTAGGTGATATTTGCCCCATTTTACGACCTTACTTGCCACAGTTGTTAAGTGAATCACTGCACTTGTTAAGTTAGTAACAACTGCACAGTTGCTAAGTGAATCTGGTTTCCCCATTGACGTTGCCTGTCAGAAGGTCGCAAAAGGGGATCACATACCCCACCCATCCACCCACCCGGGGGACACTGCAACCACCATAAATATGAGTCAGTTGCCAAGCATCCAGATTTTGATCATATGATGCTGCAAACCAGTCATAAGAGTGAACAATAAGTCACTTTTCTTTCAGTGCTGTTGTAACTAAATGAACTGTTGTAAGTCAAGGACTACCTGTATCAGTGTTTCTCGACCTTAGCGACTTTAAGTCCTATGGACTTCAACTCCCAGAATTCCCCAGCCAGCTCTGCTGGCTGGGGGATTCTGGGAGTTGAAGTCGACAGGACTTAAAGTCGCCAAGGTTGAGAAACACTGACCTGTATTTATCGATCGGCATTTGCATGCTTTTGAACTGCTAGGAGGCAGGAGCTGAGCTGAGGATGGGAGCTCACCCGTCACATCATGCTTGGGTCTCGAACCTGGGCTGCCGGCTTTCCAGCTGTTGAATCTAGTTTCTTCGCCGCCGAGCCACGGTGCCCCATCCCCACCCACCGGACAAAAAGGTGAGGACGATTTCCACCTTCTAAGCCACAGGTGAGTGGTGTCTCCTTGGCTGCGTTGTCTGTGGCAAACTCACCTGGCCAGGAGGGCGCTTCCCTGCAGGAGTTCCCGGCCGCCTTGTAGCATCGACCATCCCCGCGATTTCTCCATGAAGGTCACCTCGTACCGGCATCCGATCCGAATTAGGAGCATCTTGATGGCCTCCACTGCAAAACTGAAAGGGGGGGGGAGACAAGGACTCACTCAGGCCTGTGGCTCCTTGCTCTTCCTTATCCAGGCAAGTCCTCGACTTACAACCGTTTTCATTTAGCGACCGTTTGAACTCACAACGGCACTGGAAAAAACGTTTTTCACTGACCGTTGCAGCAGCCTCGTGGATGCGTGATTTGTATTCAGATGCTTGGCCGCTGATTTATGGCAGTTGCAGTGTCCCCGGAGTCACATGATCCCCTTTTGTGACCATCTGACAAGCAAAGTCAATGGGGGAAGCTGGATTCGCTTAATGACCGCGTTACTAACTGAACAGCTTCAGTTACAAACGTGGCAAGGAAGGTTGTAAAATAGGGCAAAATTCGCTTAAGGCATTTCTCACTTAGCAACATAAATTTTGGGGTCAGTTGTGGTCATAAGTAGAGGACTATCTGAATAGGCAGTCCTTGATTTATGTCCACAATTGTACCCAAAATTCCCATTGCTAAAAGAGAGTGCGAGCTATTCAATGAGTTGTGGCTCTTTTATGATCTTTCTAGCCACCGCCGTTAAGTGAATCCCTGCAGTTGTTAAGTCAGTAACCCGGTTGTTAAGTGAGTCTGGACCCCTGTGGAGTTTGCTTGTCAGAAGGTCACCAAAGGGGAACATGTGACCCCGGGGGACACAGCGACCGTCATAAATATGAACCAGCTGCCAAGCACCCAAATCATGTGACGTTGCCACTGTCATAAACATGAGTCAGTTGTCAAAGGTCTGAATTTTGATCATGTGTCCACATGTGAAGCCTCAACTGTCACAAGTTTGAAAAACATTTCTACATCACTTTTTCCAGTACTGCTTTGATTCGGAAGGGCCACTGAGCAAATTGTTGTAAGCCGAGGACTCCCCTTAATGCCAGAAAGGCTGGGAACAGGGATGGGGAAACGAGGCTTTCCTATGAAGCTGCACCTGACTTGACCTTTGACCTGTCCGCACTGCTGGAGGAAGTCCACATCTGGCAGGGAGTCTCTCTGGCTGCTGAAATGAAGCTCCACAAGGAAGGTCATCAGAAGTTCCGGAAAAAGTCCTTGGATGGTGTCCCTCGATTCCAGAACGGAGATCACCTCGTAGAGAGCCTGGGTCAACTGCAGGGGGAATAGGGGTTTGGGGTGGAGAAGGAAAGGGTCGGAGGGGACTTTGAGAGCAAAATCCAGTCTGCGAGGGGGCAATCAGAACTGAGCCAATCAGAATAGAGCTGGAAGGGAGTGTCGTGCCCCAGCATATAACTTTTACATACTGTTGTGGCTTTCTAGCCCCATCTAGTGGCCGGAAGGACAAATATGCTCCAACATACGCTCTTTATATACTGTTGTTGCTCTCTAGCCCCATCTAGTGGCCAGAGAGATAAGCATATTGTTTGAAGCTGACCCAAGCCCTTTACCCATCAGCCTGGCACTCTCAAAACAAGTTGCATGCTGGGAAGCCAGGCTCCATTTCCTTTAGCACTTGGAGAAGCACAAAGACGCATCCATCTTAATCTGTAGCCCATGTTCATCTAAGAACACACAGAGCATCGGTGATGAGATTTAAATTGCTTGTATTTATTCCTTGTTATGTTCAGCAGTAACTCAACTCTGTCCATCTTATATTTGGTTCTCATTGTATATATCCCTGTTTTCCCCAGCTTCACCCTATCCTGTTCTTCCAATAATGCACCCGGATCTACGCGCATGGTCTGTTTTATTGGAGGACAGATGGATTCAGCTGCATGTCGAGCTGCACACAGACTAACATGTAGTGAGGACAGAACAGGGGCCAAGGAGGTCTTCTAGTCCAGCCCCCTGCTCAGTTTCTTGAATGAAATTGAAAGGAATTGAATACTTTATTTGGCCAAGTGTGATTAAACACACAAGGGATTTGTCTCTGGTACAGAAACTCTCAGAATACATCAATCTATTCTCCGAAGCACCCGAGGACAGGAGAAGACGCAACCGATGGAAACTAATCAGGGAGAAGCAATCTGGAGGAATTTCCTAACAGTGAGGACAATTAACCAGTGGAACAGCTGGCCACCAGAGGTATGGGTGCTCCGTTACTGGAGGCCTTCAAGAAGAGATTATCTGAAATGGTAGAGGGGTTCTTGTTTGAGCAGAAGGTTGGACTAGAAGACCTCCAAGGTCCCTTTCCAACGCTGCTTTATTCTACTATTTTAATCAAGGAGAGAACTAACCGAGAACTAAGGAGAAACTTCCAAACAGTTTTAGAACTATTAACCAGCGGAACAGCTTGCTACCGGAAGTTATGGATGCTCCATCACTGGAGGTTTTTAAGAAGAGACACCCATATCTGAAATGGTATGTCTCCTGCTTGAGTAGGGGGCTGGACTAGACGCCCTCAAAGGTCCTTTCCAACTCTGTATTCTGTCAGTAATAATAATCATGATAATTCCAAATAATTCGAAATAAAGTGAAGAGTAAAGAAGATAATAAGAAGGATAAATAATTGACCTCCTTTTCTTTGGGGCAGCCGGTCAAATATTGGAAAACTGCTACTTCTTCTTTTTATTAAACTAAACATTTCCAATTCCTGCAACCGTTCCTCATATGTTTGAGCCTCCAGTCCCCTAATCCTCTTTCTTGCTCTTCTCTGCACTCTTTCTGGAGTCTCCACATCTTTTCTACATCATGGAGACCAAAACTGGATGCCGTATTCCAAGTGTGGCCTTATAAAGTGGTATCAACCCTTCACGTGATCTTGATTCTATCCCTCTGTTGATGCAGCCTAGAACTGTGTTGGCTTTTTTGGCAGCTGCTGCACACGGCTGGCTCCTATTGAAGTGATTGTCCATCGGTAGAAGGGTAGAACAAGTCAAAAGTCAACCAACCATTTCTGTGACTCTGAATTTGGCCCAAAATAAGCCCAAGGGATGGACTCTCTCAATGAAACTGGGGGCTTAGAACGGAGTTGTCCCTGAAGGAAAAGAAAGGTTCAACTCACAGAGATGGATAGGGAAGGAGGTTGCAGCTCCATCTTATGCTGGCTTTGCAGCCTGGTGAGCAAGTTCTCCAGAAGTTGTTCTTCAATCACTTCTTCAGCCGAAAGGGATCGCCACAGCTCCGATGGACTGCTGCAAATGGGAGGAAGGTTGAAGGTACGGCCAGCGTTGAATGCTGGTTAGAATTTGGTCTTCGGGCCAAGGTGGCGCAGTGGTTAAATGCAGCAATAGCAATAGCAGTTAGACTTATATAACGCTTCATAGGGCTTTCAGCCCTCTCTAAGCGGTTTACAGAGTCAGCATATATTGCCCCCAACAACAATCCGGGTCCTCATTTCACCCACCTCAGAAGGATGGAAGGCTGAGTCAACCCTGAGCCGGTGAGATTTGAACCGCTGAACTGCAGATAACAGTCAGCTGAAGTGGCCTGCAGTGCTGCACCCTAACCACTGCGCCACCTCGGCTCTTTTGAGGCTCTTGCAGTAAATGAGCCGAGGTGGCGCAGTGGTTAAATGCAGCACTGCAGGCTACTTCAGCTGACTGTTATCTGCAGTTCAGCTGTTCAAATCTCACCGGCTCAGGGTTGACTCAGCCTTCCATCCTTCCGAGGTGGGTGAAATGAGGACCCGGATTGTTGTTGGGGGCGATATATGCTGACTCTGTAAACCGCTTAGAGAGGGCTGAAAGCCCTATGAAGCCGTATATAAGTCTAACTGCTATCGCTATTGCTATTCGGCACGGGTGGGATTCAAATAATTTAACACCCGGTTCTCTGCCGTAATGTCCGGCTGGGTAGGCGTGTCTGGGTGGTTGAGAGACTGGGTAGGTATGGCCAACTCAACATCACTCATGTTGAGGGGCACCTCTCCTCGCCCAGCCTCCTTGCCACGGCCTGGCCATGCCTCACCCCTCCCAGACACTCCTTGTCATGCGCAGCTACTGTCCCTGCCGTCCAGCCGAGTGAGTGGCCAGCCAGCAAGGCAAGGACTGGCTGGGAGGGGGGGAAAGGGTGAGGTGGAGCCAGGTGTGGGGGCAAGCTATTCAGCCGGTTCGCCAAACTGCGCAAAAAGTTGGCTACTGAACCTGTGCGAACCAGCTGAATCCTACTTACACACCATGCTAAGAAAATGTTCAGGTTCTCACAAGCATTAGCTATTCGGTCTCACAGTGGCTGAGACTCGCATGTTGTATGAACTCAACATTGTTTTGATGGACAAGTGGCTCATAATATTGAATTGAATTTGGCCATATGATCAAACACATAAGGAATTTGTCTCTGGTGTACATGAAAAATAGCAGAATTATGATAATCATGATATTAATAAGAATAAAGGAAATAATGATAAATAATGACACTATAGCCATACTACATGGGTAAATACACAGAGACATTAGACATTTAGTAATATAGGTACTTGATATAAGTGCCTATATTAAAAAAAAACTCAAATATGTTGCTCCCCCAAGTAACATCGGTTATCATGTCTGAAACCAGCAGTAACATACTAGGGACTCAAATTACATGTAAGGGTCACAATGGAACATGTTCCCTCTTGAATTGGATGGAAACTAATCAAGGAGAGAAGCAACCTCGAATTAAGGAGAAACTTCCCAACAGTGATGAGAATTAACCAGTGGAACAGCTTGCCACCAGAAGTTGTGGGTGGTGCATCACTGGAGGCTTTTAAGAAGAGATTGGATAATGAGATTTTTTTCTTTCTTTCTCTCTCTCCCACCCTCCTCTCCTCTCCACCCTTCTTTCTTTCTTTCTTTCTTTCTTTCTTTCTTTCTTTCTTTCTTTCTTTCTTTCTTTCTTTCTTTCTTTCTTTCTTTCTTTCTCTCTCTCTCTCTCTCCTCTTCTCTCCCCTGCCTCACACCCATCTTTCTCTCTCTCTCACACACACATTCTCTTTCTTTCTCTCTCCTCTCTCCCCTCCCTTCCCTCCCTTTTTCCTTCCTTCCTTCCCCCTCCCTCCCCTCCAACTCAAATTCTTTGTCTGATAAGGTATTGGGTCTCCTGCTTGAGCAGGGGGCTGGAATAGAAGACCTCCAAGGTCCCTTCCAGCTCTATTCTGATTGAAGAATTGGTGGGTTGGGTTTGTCAAGGAGACTCTGAATGGATTGAATCCCAGTCTAATTTTGCTCTGTCTGATGAAGCCTCCAAATACATCCACCCCACAACTCCTGAATGCCATCAGCTTGGAATTATGGGAGTTTTGTTAACCATACATCTGAAGGAGGCCAACCTTTATGTTTGGGTTTGGCTTAAGCCAGTGTCTCCCAAACTTGGCAACTTGAAGATGTCCGGACTTCAACTCCCAGAATTCCCCAGCCAGCTGGCTGGGGAATTCTGGGAGTTGAAGTCCGGACATCTTCAAGTTGCCAAGTTTGGGAAACACTGGCTTAAGGCATTGTTTCTCAACCATGGGACTATCCAGGTGGACTTCAAGTTCCAGAATTCTCCTCAATGGCCCTACAGGCTGCGGGATTCTGGGAATTGAAGTCTCCACCCCCTGGAAACCGCCACGTTGGAGAAACCCTGGCTTGAGGCCCCAAATGAGGAATAACGGAAGGTGGCCATGAAAACACAGCATTGCTACAATTTCCGTCCTAGGGCTGGAAGGAGGCGTTTGGCACCTGTCTATTGAGGCGGAATGTTCCAGAAGACTTGAGATAACGGTATCCAAGTGCTCCGTCCTGCCTGCCAACAGCCCCACCAACTTCATGAGCAGCCTTCTGGTGCTGGGCCGGCGGATCAGGTTCAAACGGCTGCAGATGCCTTCTATAATATCGGGTACCTAAACGGTCAGGAGGACAACGAGGAAGGAAGGTTCAAGAAGAGGCAACGTTGACCCTCGTGCAAGAAATCACCTATTCCCGCAAACTCAACTTTCTCCAAAAGGTTCTGCTATTGCAGTGGTTCCCAAACTTGGCAACTTTTAAGACTTGTGGACTTCAACTCCCAGAATTCTCTGGCTGGCTGGAGAATTCTGGGAGTTGAAGTCCACAAGTCTTAAAGTTGCCAAGTTTGGGAACCACTGTGCTATTGTAACGGTCAGTGAGACTGTCCTTGAGAGGAAGAGCAGGAGGAGGAAGCAACTGATTTTCAGCTAGTCCAGAATGCGGCCGTGCGAGCGATCGTGGGTGTACCTCGGTACACCCACATAACACCTATCCTCCGCAAGCTGCGCTGGCTACCTGTCGATCTCTGGGTGCGCTTCAAGGTGCTACTTACCACCCATAAAGCCCTTCATGGTAGTGGATCTGGATACTTGAGAGACCGCCTCCTGCCAATCACCTCCTCGCGACCCATTAGATCACATAGATTAGGCCTCCTCCGAGTTCCATCTGCCAGTCAGTGTCGACTGGCAACTACGCGGAGGAGAGCCTTCTCGGTAGTAGCTCCGACCCTTTGGAACGATCTCCCCGTGGAGATTCGTACCCTCACCACCCTCCAGAGCTTCCGCACAGCCCTTAAAATCTGGCTATCCCGTCAGGCCTGGGGTTAAAGAATGTAACTCACCCCCACCCGAATGGTATGAATGTTGTGTTCTATTTTTAATTATGTATTGTCCTTATGTGTTATTGTCTGTATCCCCCTCCCTTTGAGTTGTAAGCCGCCCTGAGTCCCCCCAGGGAAAAGGGCGGCCTATAAATAAATTTTCAAATACTCAAATACTCAAATACTCCTTTTGTTCAAGAATGAAGTGTCGGCCCTGCATTTATATTCCTTTTAGAATTTTGGCCTGACACAGTTCCTCTTATTTCATTATGCTGGTTTTTTAAGTATAGTCAATGGGAGGGGGGAATAGAAGGAGTAGGATTTTGGAATGTATTGTTTTTCATTCTTTACTAGAAGCCAAGGTCATCCTTTGTCTCCACACCAGTACACCTGACCGGAAGAAGCTGGGCATGGACGCCAGCGTGGAAGAAGGAGATTGGATCATGTGATGGATTGTGGGTGTGGGGACAAGATCGTGAAGTTTTAACTGGGTGGGATTCTGATGTCATTTCCAGAATTGGGATTAACACAGATGTGCCTAAGATGTCGGTCTTATTAAATTGGAACAAAAAGGATCGTTTTGCCTTGGACTCTGATTTAATTCTGCATGAACTTGGAACGCAAAACTCACTAGGTAGCTTTTCACATTTGTCGTCCTGAAGATCTTGAAAAGCTTTAAGACAGTTGAATAAGCAAAGCACCTGAAAACAGGTGTAGTTAGGGGTCTCTAGTTATGGATTCAGGAACTTCCCCAGGCTTTTTTTTGCAAGGGGGGGGGGTTCTCACTTACCTTTTCCATATCTGGGCCGCAGGTTCTGGCAATGCTGGCAAGAAGAGACTCCGTAGCTGCCAAAGAGAAATTATTGCAGGCATCCGTCAGTCCATCCAGGACAGTCAGGAGGAAATCTGTCTTCTCTCTGGGGCTGAAGTAGACGCTGAATACCTGGAGGAGACAGAGCAAGAGGAAGGGCCTTTCCTTTCCTTTCCTCGCACTTTCACTTTCACTTATGCTTTCACTTTCAGTTTCACTTATGCTTTCACTTTCAGTTTCACTTATGCTTTCACTTTCAGTTTCACTTGCTTTCTTTTCTTTCTATTTCTATTTCTATGTCCCTTTCCCTAACCACAACTCTAAACCTTTCTCCTTTCCTTTCATGTTTGCTTCCCCCCCGCACTTTCACTCTTATTTTCATTTTCAATTATGCTTCCTCTTTCATTTTCACTTTCTTTCCTTCCCCTTTCCCTAATCATAGCCCTAAACCTTTCTTCCTTCCTTTTCCTTTCCATTCCTTCCACTTTTGCTTTTGCTTTCCTTACCTTTCCCCTTTCCTTTCTTTTCGCTTTCGTGCCCCCACACTTTCACTTTCGGTTTCATTTTCACTTACACCTTTGCTTTCATTTTCACTTTCTTTCCCTAAACATAGCCTTAACCCTTCGTTCCCTTCCCTTCCGCTCACTCCCACTTTCCCTTTCCCACAGGTTCACTTCTCCTGCACTTCCACTTTAACTCTCACTCTCACTTTTCCCCTTTCCGTTTCCTTTCCTCTCTTCCCTTTCCCTTCCCTTTTCTTTCTGTTCCTTCCCTTTCCCTTCCTCCTCTTCCTCTTCCCCTTCCCCATGCTGGTCACAGTGTGGGCCCCCATTCATTTACCTCAGCGACTCTGGAAGGATTTTTCAGAAAAACCATCGGATTCCACGTCTCCAGAAATTCCTGGTGCTTCCACTTAATGACTTCGGTGTGAACGTTCTTTTGGTCTAATTTTGCAACTGGCACAGCAGAATCAAGCGTTACTCACCATACGTTACCTGTTCTTCCCCGGGCAATGAGGCTCGGGCAGACAGTTAAATCCACGTTTAGGAATCTCTTTTCAGATCAAGTTTATTATCAGGCATCCTTAATAGCAAAACTTACAGTTCAGTGTTAAGATTCTTCCGACTTTCCATCATCTGTCCCATCACGTAGTTCAATTGCTTTTGTGAACCGGAATAGTAGCATTCTACATCCCCAACTCAGCATGGGGATAAAATCATCATCTTTTTACACTACGTGATGGGACAGATCATGGAAAGTCAGAAGAATCTTAACACTGAACTGTAAGTTTTGCTATTAAGGATGCCTGATAATAAACGTGGTCTATAAAGAATGTCCTAAGCGTGGAGTTAATTGGCTGCCCGAGCATCATTAATGTGCATCATTGCACATTAATTTCTTCTAACCCATGCAGCGATGCAAGCTGCTTTCTACTCGTAGACAAAAGGCGATTAGAGAGGGATCAGTAATAAATCACTTTTCCGATTAGAGAGGGATCAGTAATAAATCACTTTTCCCGGGCAGAGTACCCCACTGCCCAATCAGGGAACACAGATGTGGTCACATGTTATGGAACTACATTTCCCACAAGGCAGTTCTGCCTACATTTCCCATGAGGTAGTTTCTTAATTCCTACGTTAGCTATATACTGTTGGGACAGCACACTACCTCTCTGTAACTCTTGGACCTCTTAAACGGGCGGGATGACTTCACCCAACAGCCTTAACCCATTTCTTGTGTTTGCCAACTAGCTTGAGATGTGCATGTAGTCCTCGACTTACAACAGTTCATTTAATGACTATTCGAAATTACGAAGGAACTAAAAATAGTGACTTATGGCTGTTTTCACATTTACGTCTGTTGCAGCATCCTCATGGTCACGGAATCAAAATTTGGATGCTTGCAACTAACTCGTATTTATGACGGTTGCAGGGTCTCGGGGTCACATGATCCCCTTTTGAGACCTTCTGACAAGCAAAGTCAACGGGGGAGCCAGATTCACTTAACAACTGTGTCACTCACTCAACAACTGCAGTGATTCACTTAACAACTGTGGCAAGATAGGCCATAAAACGGGGCAAAACTCACTTAACAACTGCCTTGCTTAGCAACAGAAATTGCTTTTATTGACTAAGGCAGAGGTGGGGAACCCGTGGCCCCTTTAAGACTTGTGGACTTCAACTCCCAGAATTCCAGAGCCAGCCATGCTCAGAATTCCATGCTGGCTCAGGGATTCTGGGAGTTGAAGTCCACAAGTCTTAAAGGGGCCACGGTTCCACACCTCTGATCTTGGGGAGCTTCAAAGTTGGAATGGAGGTCCCCTTCACTGGATCTGAATAAAGCGACGCCAGATCTCTTTGGGATTTAATCTGGACTAATCTGAGAGGATGGATTTGATGTTCTCTGGGAGACCCTGCAACCCTGGGGATGTTGTGGTCTTCGATTCCCACTTAACCCTCTTACTCTTTTGGCCCAGCACGATGGAGAGGAGAAGGTGGACGCTCTTGGCTGCCTTCGAGCAGATCGATTTGATAGGATCACCGCAGCAGATTCCCAGAATGGCTACCAGATGACCGAGGTGGGAGAACTTGGACTTGGTCTAAAGGGAGGGAAATAACCAATGTCAGGCCTTCAGCCATCTTTTATTTTGGATCTTTGGCCTGCCACACTGTCTATTCTTCTACTATGCATTTTCTATGGTTGGGAAATGGGAATTGTATGAAGTTAGATGATATGCAGCCATAACAACATTCTTTCTAGAAAACCAAGGTCATCCTTTGTCTCTCCACTTCTGCACCCGACCGGAACTGGATGGGTGGAAGCTGCCAGCGTGGCAGTGGGAGACTGGACCATGGGATGGACTTGTGGGTATGGGGGCAGAATCTTGGACTTTCAACTGGGTGGGGGAAACCGGGAAGCTTTCAGATTCAGGTTTTCCCAGATATGCTAACATCGCTCTCTTAATAAATTGGAACTTTGAGGAATCTCTTGCCTCGGACTCTGATTCACTTTTGGATGCTATTTGGAAACCCTGACAACCAGAGAATTCGAGACAAGGAGGGGCGAGCTCTGATTTTGCACCATACTGAGGAACACGATGTTGAGGGGCCACCCCAGAGAAGGGGGGGGGGGTTCAAGCTATTCTCCAGAGCCCCTGAAGGCAGGACAAGAAGCAACGGGTGGAAACTAATCAAGGAGAGGAGCAACCTGAAACTAAGGAGAAACTTCCTAACAGCGAGAACAATCAACCAATGGAACAGAAGTTGCCACCAGAAGTTGTGGGTGGCTCCATTGCTGAAGGTTTCCAAGAAGAGATTGGATAGCCAGTTGTCTGACAGGGGTGAGATTCAACAATTTTAGAAACCGGTTCTCTGCATGATGGCTGGGTGGGCGTGGTCATAGTGGGCGTGGCCTACTCAGCCTCTGGCACCACACTGGGGGGGATCTTTCCTCAACCCTCTGGGAGGGTGAAAACGGCCTCCCCTGGGCTCCAGAGGCCTTCCGGAGGCTGGAAACGGGCCTTTTTCTGGACTTCAGGAACTTCCAGAAGGCCTGTTTTTCACCCTCCGGCGCCTCTGTGCATTTACCTGGCATCCAAAATGGGCCACATAGACACCCTGGGAGGGGGTGGGGTGCGCAGGGGCAGCCAGTCCTCGCCAACTACCGGTTTGGTGAACCAGGTGTAAAATTAAGATCCAGTTTGCTTGAACCGGTCCGAACCGGCTGAATCCTACCCCTGGGTTGGACTAGAAGACCTCCAGGTTCCCTTTCAACTCTGTTATTCTATAAGTCTTGGACTGGAGTCCGCCGTTTTCCCCCCTGGAGTATGTTTAGGGCGAAATGGAGCAGCAGACTCAAAATAGATCCAAATCTTTGCAGAGCGTTTGAACGCTCAGGATTCTCCAGTTGGGCCACTTACAGGTGCGTGGACTTCAGCTCCCAGAAACCCTTAGCAACAACCACGAGCACCGGGGAATTCTGGGAGTTGAAGAAGTCCACATGCATCTAAACGTTTGCCAGGTCGAGCGACACCATCCAACAATAAGAGCCGAGGGGGCGCAGTGGTTAAATGCAGCACTGCAGGCTACTTCAGCTGACTGCAGTTCTGCAGTTCGGCTGTTCAAATCTCACCAGCTCAGGGTTGACTCAGCCTTCCATCCTTCCGAGGTGGGTGAAATGAGGAGCCGGATTGTTGTTGGGGGCGATATGCTGACTCTGTAAACCGCTTAGAGAGGGCTGAAAGCCCCATGAAGCGGTATATAAGTCGAACTGCTATTGCTATCTATCTATCTATCTATCTATCTATCTATCTATCTATCTATCTATCTATCTATCTATCCTATCTATATCTATCTATATCTATCTATATCTATATCTATCTATATCTATCTCTCCCTCTCTCTATATCTATCTATCTATCTATCTATCTATCTATCTATCTATCTATCTATCTATCTATCTATCTATCTATCTATCTATCTATCTATCTGGGTGAAATGAGGACCCAGACTGTGGGGGTGATATGCTGACTCTGTAAACCGCTTAGAGAAGGCTGAAAGCCCTATGAAGCGGTATATAAGTCTAACTGCTATTGCTATCTATCTATCTATCTATCTATCTATCTATCCTATCTATCCTATCTATATCTATCTATATCTATCTCTCCCTCTCTCTATATCTATCTATCTATCTATCTATCTATCTATCTATCTATCTATCTATCTATCTATCTATCTATCTGGGTGAAATGAGGACCCAGACTGTGGGGGTGATATGCTGACTCTGTAAACCGCTTAGAGAAGGCTGAAAGCCCTATGAAGCGGTATATAAGTCGAACTGCTATTGCTATCTATCTATCTATCTATCATCTATCTATCTATCTATCTATCTATCTATCTATCTATCTATCATCTATCTATCTATCATCTATCTATCTATCTATCTATCTATCTATCTATCTATCTATCTATCTATCTATGTGAAATGAGGACCCAGACTGTGGGGACGATATGCTGACTCTGTAAACTGCTTAGAGAGGGCTGAAAGCCCTATGAAGCGGTATATAAGTCTAACTGCTATTGCTATCTATCTATCTATCTATCTATCTATCTATCTATCTATCTATCTATCTATCTATCTAGGTGAAATGAGGACCCAGACTGTGGGGACGATATGCTGACTCTGTAAACCGCTTAGAGAGGGCTGGAAGCCCCATGAAGCGGTATATAAGTCTAACTGCTATTGCTAACTGCTAATACCATAAACCAAAAATAATAAATGCATAAAACAAATGACAAAAGGGTAATCAATAATTTTCCTTCTCTTGTGGCGACAGGGTGGTAGCAACTCACATCCAGCTGCAATTTGTTGCTGACAAAATTGAGGAGCGAGGCGCTGCTCCAGATGGCCCTCTCGCGCAGGTCAGCCTCCGGGGACTGCAGCCAAGGAACCATGAGCTACGTGGGAGTAAGGGGAGGGGGAGGAAGAAAAGGAGAGCTTTATAAGGGTGTCCCTGCTTCCTTGGACACTCAGCGGTCACTGAAGCTCAGTGGCCCGCCAGCGATCAGTGAGGAGGTTGGGGAGGAAGATGGGCCAGTCCTAGAGTCTGGGGAAGGCTCTGAGGAGGGCTCTGTGTCAGAGGCAGAGAGGGGGCCAGGGCCATCCGACAGTTATCAGCTGCCTTCGGAGTCAGACATCAGTGAGGCAGAAGAATAGCTGGAGCCTGTTCCCAGTGTGCACATGCGCAGAGCTGCCAGAAGAAAAGAACAACTCAGAAATCAGGGTAGACTTGGGGGTAAAGTCACAGGTCGAAGGTGAATGGCCCCTCCCAGAGGAAATAAGAGAGGAGCGAAAGGGGAGTGGGCTTTTGCAGGAAACAATTCCTTCTTTCGGTCGTCAGATTCGTTCCAGGAGTGTGAAGATCTGTCCGTGAATCCCAGAGACTCTGTGCCCAGCCTTTCCTTCCACAGCACCTCATTGGGACAATATTGACATGGCAGCTTTCCAAGCTAGATAAGGTCTGTGGCCACAAATCCACCTTTGAAAGACTGTTTGCCAGGCCTTTGCTGAAGGTGAATGAGAGGAATTCACATTTGTTTAATAAAAGGGGTTTTGTCGGGACCAGGCCTCTTCCTCGGGCTCTTTGGGGAAGCCGAGGTCAAAACAGAAAGGCAGTGTCCGTGAGCAGGGGGCTGGACTAGAGGACCTCAAAGGTCCCTTTCAGCTCTGTTCTAATTGATTGATTGATTCAATCATCCAGGCCAAAAGTATCTAAAAAAGTTAAACCATAGCAACTGGACCCAAAATTGTTAATCTGAGACATTTCGTTGCTCATCCAAGCAACTTCATCAGTCAAAATAATGTTGGTCATGATTGGCCATGATTTCACCTTTTAGATACCGTAGGAAGTTAGCACCCATCCCTCTCTCCTAGAAAAATGAAATATCCTGGCAAATATAGAAAAGGCGGAGTATTATATTTCCTTGGATCAGAAATGGAGAAACGTGTTTTTAGGTAGGAAACAGACTTACTCTTAATAGCCCCCCACCTTTGTCAATGGGCCATTAAAAGGTCTGGGCCAGTCTACTCTACATAACAAAGACCTCCCCCCTTCAGCTCCAGGGTGATCCGGATTAAGGCATGATAGTATTAGCCCTTTACCCATCTCACAACAGGGCACCTGGGAAGAAGCCAGGCTCAACCAAGCTTGGGACTCAAAAGGCACACAACCTACAAAGTTAGCTAAGAACTCCCCCACCCCCAGCCTCTGGGAGTCTGAAAACCAATCAGAATGCATTTCTTACACAGGAACAGGAAACAGAGAGGTGGGGCCAAACAGAGAGCATAAAAAACTCAGAAACTCTCAGCAAGCCCCTTTTTTCCCTCTCCTTTCTTCTTCACCCAACATCTGGACGCCTGGGATCCCCCTTTTCTGTTCAGGAGCTCAAGCCACGTGACCCTGTCCACCATTAAACCATCTTTCCAAACCAGCTTCCGTGTTTCCAGTGTCTTTCCCCCCCACTTGGAACTGAACCCAAGAAGGACATTTCTTCCAACAATCCCTTTGGCCTGGATCATCGAGCCTTCATTGATATAGGTGTGAGGAACTAATGTGGGAAGTTATCATCCGGCCCTCTCCCAGAAAAATGAAATATCCTAGGAAATATTGAAAAGGCAGAATATTTCTCTGGATGTGAAAAGAAAGAAACACGCTTTAAAAGACAGAATAGTTGCCTGTGGCTTCCTGCCCATCCCCACTTTGTCAATGGGCCATTGAGAAGGCCAGGCTAGTCCACTTTACATAATAAAGACTTCTCCACTGCAGCTGCAGGGGGAAGGGATATTGGAACGTTCTCCACATGGCATCTGAGACCTCATCTATACCTGGATTCAAAACAGCCTAGAGAGTAGCCCCCTGCATGGCACCATGGGAGTCTGACAACCAATCAGAATACATTTCTTACACAGGAACAGGAAACAGAGAGGTGGGACTAAACAGGGTATAAAAAGCCTAGCAAGCCCCTCCCTCAGCCCTTCTCTTCTTCTCCACCAACATCGAAGCATGTGATCACCTTTTCTGTCCAGGGCTGAAGCCACGTGGCCCTGTCCAACAATAAACCATCTTTCCAAGCAGCCTCCATGTCTCCAAGTGTCTTCTTCCCCACTTGGAGCCGAACCCAGAAGGACATTTCTTTCAACACTAATAACAAGACTTTCCTCCCCAATAACCTACTTGCAAGATCCTTTCCAGCTCTGAAGGAATGGGATTCTCCACCATTAATTGCTGGAGCATTTCACTGAAGGCTTGATAGGTTCCAATGAAGAGATTCTAGGAGATACAAAGAGCAAGTTTTAGGACCGAGGAAGTAAAGAGTTTGTAAACTATGAGCAATCCAGAAAGGAAGATGTCAGAATATTCATGAACGGGAATAGGGCACAGCAACAGGGTAGCCATTGGGGACTGGCTGGAATAGGACATGGCAACAAGGTCAGCCAATGTATAGGCATGGCAACCGGGTCAGCCAATGGGAACTATTTGGTGACTGAGAGCCAGGCCAGACAGCTCGGAGCCTGGGCGTGGCTTGCCTATGCAGCTCTGAGTCTGTGCAAGAGAATTATTCTAGTCTGCTCTCTGAACTGAAACTGAAACAAGACTGATTTCTGTCTGCTCTGAACTCTGAAATGAAGCTAGCTGTTCTCTCCTGCTTATGTTCTGCTTGTAACTTCTACCACATGGAAAGAATCTACTATTAGTATTGTACATTTATTCATCTGTTATTATGTACAGTATATAAAGACGTTAAGGGATCCAGCTGAATCAGTTATCTGTGTGTGATTTCTGGATTTCATTTTTCTGCAACAAACTCGGACCAAAGAGACCATCGAATTCTTTATCGAATGTCCAAAGACTGGTCATTGCCAGGGCCGGATTTTCCTATAGGCTAACTAGGCTTCATCCTAGGGCCTCAAGATCAAGAGGGGCCTACATTCAAATTGTTAGCAAAATTAAAATTACACTATTCTAAAAACAGTGAACACTAAAACACTGAACCGAAAGTAAGGAGAAATTCTATGCATATGACTAATAAACAAACATAAAAATGTATTGGTTAAGATCGTTCCACGGCAGTTGGGGAGCCCGCCCACGTTCCCGGCACCGGCGGTCGGGCGAGAGGCGCGGCCGCTCCCAGTAGCCGCCCCGTCCACGCGGAGCCCACCAGCGGCCAGGCAGGTGAGGGCGAGGGGGCCGAGCCGGGCAGCTGAGCGCAGCAGGGGAGGCGGCTGGCCTCGCTGCCTTTGCCGCAGAGCAGAGCCGCCCTCCGTCGGGAAGCCAGCTATATATATTGATATATTGATATATATCACAGTAATGATGTATTTTATTGCCTCTCATGTAATTTACAAGCTTAAAAATGGGAGGTGAAAGGGCCTCATAAGTGGAATAGCCTAGGGCCTCTTTTCATCTAAATCCGGCACTGGTCATCGCTGAAAGTTTGTGGCCAACGATGCCTCCTGAAAACAATTCAAGAAGCCTGGTATGGCAACATCCTCTCCAGATGTTGTAGGACAATCTTCATCAATCCTAGCAACTTTAAGATGAGTGGAACTTCAACTCCCAGAATTCCCAGCCAAAATACAGAATGTGGACTTTTATAGGGTTGGAAGGACCTTTGAGATCCTGTAGATGAGAACCAGGAGTAATTTTTTTTTTTAATCCCACCACTCTTTGTAGTTCATTGTGTTATGTTAAGCAAGTCATCAAATCTTGGATCTGGAAAGGGAAACCAGGACACCTTTGTGTACTGAACATTAGAAGAATCCGCTCCTTCTTCCTCCTGTCCTGCCTTCACGGGGGACAACGAAAAGACGCTCTTGAAGAAAGTCCGGAGTAGAATACCCTTCTTGTAGGACCCCATGGTTTTCATGATGTGCTTCTTGCTGAAGGAAACAAAAAGAATAGAATGACAGAGATGGAAGGGACCTTGGAGGTCTTCTAGTCCAACCTCCTCCCTAGGCAGGAAACCCTATACTGTTCCAGACAAATGGCTATCCAACATCTTCTTAAAGACCTCCAGTGTTGGGGCATTCACAACTTCTGTTCCACTGACTAATTGTTCTAACTGTCAGGAAATTCCTCCTCGGTTCTAAGTTGCTTCTCTCCTTGATGAGTTTCCACCCATTGCTTCTTGTTCTGCCCTCAGGTGCCTTGGAGAATAGTCTGACTCCCTCTTCTTTGTGGCAACCCCTGAGATACTGGAAGGAAGGAAGGAAGGTGGGAAGGAAGGAAGTTGGGAAGGAAGGAAAGAAGGAAGGAAGGAAGGAAGGAGAGAAGGAAGGAAGGAAGGAAGATGGGAAGGAAGGAAGCAGAGAAGAAATGGAGGGAGGGAGGAAACAAGGAGAGAAGGAAGGAAGGAGAGGAGGGAAGGGAGGAGAGGACAGAAGGGAGGAGAGAAGGAAGGGAGGAGAGAAGGAAGGATCTCCCCTTGATGAGTTTCCACCCATTGCTTCTTGTTCTGCCCTCAGGTGCCTTGGAAAATAGTCTGACTCCCTCTTCTTTATGGCAGCCCCTGAGATATTGGAAGACTGCTATCATGTCTCCTCTAGTCCTTCTCTTTGTTAGACTATACTAAATTAGACTACAACAGAACTGGAAAGGACCTTGGAGGTCTTCTAGTCCAGCCCCCTGCTCAAGCAGAAGAACCTATACCATTTCAGATAAGTGACTGTCTAGTCTCTTCTTAAAAACCTTCAGTGATGGAGTGCCTATGATTTCTGGAGGCAACTTGTTCCACTGATGAATTGTTCTAACTCTCAGGAAATTCTTCCTCAGTTCTAAGTTGCTTCTCTCCTTGATTAGTTTCCACCCATTGCTTCTTGTCCTGCCCTCAGGTGCTTTGGAGAATAGCTTGACTCCCTCTTCTTTGGGGCAGCCCCTGAGATATTGGAAGGAAGGAAGGAAGGAAGGTGGGAAGGAAGGAAGGTGGGAAGGAAGGAGAAGGAAGGAAGGAAGGAAGATGGGAAGGAAAGAAGCAGAGAAGAAATGGAGGGAGGGAGGAAGCAAGGAGAGAAGGAAGGAAGGAGAGGAGGGAAGGGAGGAGAGGACGGAAGGGAGGAGAGAAGAAAGGGAGGAGAGAAGGAAGGATCTCTCCTTGATGAGTTTCCACCCATTGCTTCTTGTCCTGCCCTCAGGTGCCTTGGAGAATAGCTTGACTCCCTCTTCTTTGTGGCAACCCCTGAGATACTGGAAGGAAGGAAGGTGGGAAGGAAGGAAGTTGGGAAGGAAGGAGAGAAGGAAAGAAGGAAGGAAGATGGGAAGGAAGGAAGCAGAGAAGAAATGGAGGGAGGGAGGAAGCAAGGAGAGAAGGAAGGAGAGGAGGGAAGGGAGGAGAGAAGGAAGGATCTCTCCTTGATTAGTTTCCACCCATTGCTTCTTGTTCTACCCTCAGGTGCCTTGGAGAATAGCTTGACTCCCTCTTCTTTGGGGCAACCCCTGAGATACTGGAAGGCTGCTATCCTGTCTCTCCTGGTCCTTCTCTTCACTAGACTAGCCATGCCCAGTTCCTGCAACCGTTCCTCATATGTTTTAGCCTCCAGTCCCCTAATCATCTTTGAAGCCTTGATTGTTTTGGGACACGGTAGGACAACCAGATGGGGACAATGCAAAACACCCCCCAGACTTCACCATGTTGACCCAGTTCTCAAAGTTACAAGAAGCTGGGATGAAAAAAAAATGGCTACTCCTGCTGAGGAACGAAGAATCTCACAACCCCACAACACCTCCAGTGTGTGGTTGTTAAGGTCTGAACTGGTCTGCTCAGAACCTGGGTCTAGGGGTGGAGACGGTGTCATCATCCGATAGCTCAGGTGTTCTTCAAATTTGGCCACTTTAAAAACGTGTGGACTTATAGCAATAGCAGTTAGACGTATATACCGCTTCCTAGGGCTTTCAGCCCTCTCTAAGCGGTTTACAGAGTCAGCATATCGCCCCCAACAACAATCCGGGTCCTCATTTCACCCACCTCGGAAGGATGGAAGGCTGAGCCAACCCTGAGCCGGTGAGATTTGAACCGCCAAACTGCAGCTTAGCAGTCAACTGAAGTGGCTGCAGTACTGCACTCTAACCACTGCGCCACCTTGGCTCTTAGAATATAATATAGTGTAATATAGCAATAGCAATAGCAGTTATATACCGCTTCATAGGGCTTTCAGCCCTCTCTAAGCGGTTTACAGAGTCAGCATATCGCCCCCAACAACAATCCGGGTCCTCATTTCCCCCACCTCGGAAGGATGGAAGGCTGAGTCAACCCTGAGCCGGTGAGATTTGAACCGCCGAACTGCAACTAGCAGTCAGCTGAAGTGGCCTGCAGTACTGCACCCTAACCACTGCGCCACCTCGGCCGGCATGAAATGGCATGAACTGGGAAGATCTGGACACCAGAAGTCACACAATTCATAGTTCCAGATAATGGACTCTCCATCAATGGACTTCAGAGGAGAATCAGAACTGCAGAAAAACCAATGGCTGCCAACCTGCCTTCCGTTGAGTACCTGCGCACTTTGACGTTGAGTCAAAAAGAGGGCTGTGAAAATATCTACAGACCCCTCGCATCCTGGACCTTAATTGTTCCAACTCCTACCCTCAAAACGACGCTTTGTAGAGCATTGCACACCAGAACAACTAGACACAAGGACAGTTTTTTCCCCAAACGTCATCTCTCTGCTGAACAAATAATTTCCTCTCCACTGTCAAACCATTCACTAAGGCTGCATTACTATTACTACTAGTCTTCCCATCCTTCCTATCACCCGTCTCCTCCCACTTATGACTGCAGGACTGTAACTTTGGTCTTTGTATCTTTACGATTTATATTGATATGGATTGTTTCCTGATTGCTTATTTGGAACCCATGACTATCATTAAGTGCTGTACCTTATGAGTCTTGACGAATGTATCTTGTCTTTTTATGCACACTGGGAGCATCTTCTGCACCAAAGACAAATTCCTTGTGTGTCCAATCACACTTGGCCAATAAAGAATTCTATTCTATTCTATTCTATTCTATTCTATTCTATTCTATTCTATTCTATTCTATTCTATATGTCCTACTCTATTCTATTCTAGAATTCTTATTCTATTCTATTCTAGATTCCATTCTATTCTATTCCATCATTATTCCACATTCTATTCTATTCTATTCTATTCTATTCCTACTCTACTCTACTCCACTCCACTCCACTCCATATTCTATTCTATTCTATTCAAATTCTATACTATTCCAGATTCTATTCTATTCTATTCTATTCTATTCTATCCTATCCTATCCTATCAGTGGACTATCTGTGTGTCCCCACACTGCGAGGAAGATAGTAACTGGGTTCACCCATCTTGCTAAACCATGGTTTGATGGAATGAATCACAAGGGCTGGGATCAGTCAACATTTGAAGGAATAAAAAGTTGGATTTCCACAGTTGGCCAAAACCGGGTTAAGTGTCTGATGATCTTACACACAGAGGTCTCTAAAATTGGCAACTTTAAGACCTGTGGACTTCAATACCCAGAATTCCTCAGCCATCCATGCAGTCCATGTTCGTTGAGGAATTCTGGGAATTGAAGTCCACATAATACCGTATTAAAGTCGCTGGGTTCCTGTATCAAGCTGGAAGAAAGTTGCTGAACTAATTAGCACTGTGGCTAATACTGTTGGTATTTTCTTTCTGGCTTCCAAATTAAAATCTTTTGTTAAGTTTAACAATGTTTAACGAAGATGTTTAACAAAAAAAAAGTTTAACAAAGATGAAAAGCCTCTTTTCAGCGGTTCCCATGCTCCCATTGTTGCTTAGGGATTTCTTAATGATAACCAGGAGAAAAAAACATATTTCAGCTGTCCTTGTCTGAAACCACATCCTGTTTCCAGAAGGGATTGCTATATCCCTCCAGCAGCTCTGGTTGACTCAGAGGCTCTTTTCCTGTAGCCACATAACATGAGGGTGATGGGAGGTCCTCGACTTACGACGTATTTTGGGCAGATGAGGGCAGGTCATCACTCCGTAATCAGCTGTGATTTGTTTATTTATTTATTTGAATTTAGTAGCCGGTTAGGTGTTGGTTGAGGCTACCTGCAGCCAATAATCCTGCTTTGAAGTCAAAGCAAGGAATTTTTATAATTGCACAGTTTTGTACAATAGTGCCCAAGGGTTAGAGCAACTGGGAGGCACCACCCTTAAGTCCTTTTTCATTGGCTTAGGAAAAACTATGGATTATTCTATTCTTATTCTTAATTCTATTCATATTCCTATTCTATTCTATTCTACTCTATTCTTTTCTACTCTACTCTATTCTATTCTATCCTATCCTATTCTTCTTATTCTTTTTTCTATTCTGTTCTACTCTACTCTGTTCTATTCTATTCTTCTTATTCTTTATTCTATTCCATCCCATCCCATTCTATTCTATTCTTCTTATTCTTAATTCTATTCTGTTCTATTCTATTCTACTCTATTCTTCTTATTCTTTATTCTATTCCATCCTATCCCATTCTATCCTATTCTTCTTATTCTTAATTCTGTTCTATTTTATTCTATTCTTATTCTTAATTCTGTTCATATTCTTATTCCTATTCTATTCTTCTTATTCTTTATTCTATTCTATCCCATCCCATCCTATGCTATTCTTCTTATTCTTAATTCTATTCTATTTTATTCTATTCTTATTCTTAATTCTATTCCTATTCTATTCTATTCTTCTTATTCTTAATTCTATTCCATTCTATTCTCTATTCCATTCTATTCTCTATTCCATTCTATTCTCTATTCTCTATTCCATTCTATTCTCTATTCTCTATTCCATTCCATTCTATTCTCTATTCCATTCTATTCTCTATTCCATTCCGTTCCTGCCTTTATTGTTTTTAGAAATAACTCATGGGGGCAAACTTGCCTATTTCTCCTTCTTCCTCCTATTTCCCCGAAAACAATCAGGTGGGTTGAGGTGAGGCAGAGGAGCTGGCCCAAAGTCACCTAGCTGGCGTTTGTGTCTTAAGATTGGACTAGAACTCACAGTCTCCTAGTGATTAGCCCAACATCACCTAGCCGGCTTCCATGCCTATGGCGGGACTAGAACTCCCAGTCTCCTGGTTCCAAGCCAGCACCTTAACCACTAGGCCAAACTGCCTCTCTATATCAGTGTTTTTCAACCACTGTGCCGCAGCACACTAGTGTGCCGTGACATAGTGTAAGGTGTGCCGTGGGAAAAACCCTTTATATATAGTCAATATAGGCACAGAGTTAATTTTTTTTAACATTTTCTAATGGTGGTGTGCCTCGTGATTTTTTTCATGAAAAAAGTGTGCCTTTGCACAAAAAGGTTGAAAAACACCTCTATATTAAACCAATGCAGACAGAACATCGATTACGGCAACTGTTTTCACCTTTCGTCTGTCTACCGTGATTCCAACCCTTTCCTGAACATTTTTATGACTGCGAGTGGGATGCTGGGGGGCAGATGGCTTGACCGCTCTAGACCACCAGCTAGATCAGTGATGGGCAATCTTTTTGGCGTGGTGTGTCAAAAATCGGCAAAAAATCGAGCATAACTTGCGTTGTGTGTCACTTCGACAAAAACATAATTTTGCGCAATTTATAGTTGCTGCTAATGGCGCTCACAGTTCCCTGCTGTGGTGCGGTCGTAACCGACAGTCCCAGGAGTAGACTCTCTGTGCCGGCCTGACTGGAGAGAGGCGCGCACTGTTCCCGTGCTCCTCTCCTGCGGGTCCTCCCTCGCCGCGCTGATGACATGTGTGCGCACGGCACGCACGCCTTACCAGCAGCCCCTGCGCTCAGAAAGGGGCGGCGGCGATACAGTAAGTGAGTGTGGGCGGGGGAGATCACACGTCCCGCCCCCCCCGTTCCTCCAGCACAGATTCTTTCATCCTCGGCAGCCGTGCAGGAGCCGAGGATGAATCGCATGAAATCCTGTGCGTGTCACCCCAAATGGCTACGCGTGTCAGCACTACCTGAAGTCCGTGATGGTGTTCAGCGCTTGAAGACAGATGATGTTGGGCTCTGGAAGTTCTTGTTTCACCATATCCTGTCAATGGGAAATCAATTCGTCAATTTAATGGGTTGATATGCCGCCCAATCCCGGGGGGGGGGGACTCAGGGCGGCTTACAAGTATGAATAAAATAAAATAACATATAGGGGAAGAACATAAAACAATACAAACATTTTAAAAACACAACATACATTCCGGATTAATTGGGGGGTTGACCTGGTTCGTGGCACGACAAAACCGCGCTCGACTAATCCGCGCCCGATTAAACCGCATCGCTGATGTCATCAACAGGGCGACAACAGCGAGCGCGGAGAAATAAGGGCGCTTTAAATAGCGCTTTGAAAGCAAGCCGATTCAACTTAAGGTAAAGGTTAGGTTTAGGGTTAGGTTTAGGGTTAGGTTTAGGGTTAGGTTTAGGGTTAGGTTAAGGGTTAGGTTTAGGGTTAGGTTTAGGGTTAGGTTTAGGGGGGTTAGGTTTAGGTTTAGGGGTTAATTTTAGGTTTAGGGTTTACAGCGTGCTTCTGTCTCCGCGCTGTTGTCGCCCTGTTGATGATGTCAGCTACACGGTTTCATCGAATGCGCTTTAGTCGAACGCGGTTTTGTGGTGGAACCGACCTGGTTTGAGTCAGCAACCCCAGGCCTGCCGGAACAGCCAGGTTTTGGTGGCTTTTTGGAAGGCTGCAAGGGTGGGAAGGGTCCGGATTTCTGCTGGTAACTCGTTCCACAGAGCCGGAGCAGCTACAGAAAAGGCTCTCCCCCGAGTGGTCGCCAGCCGGCATTGTCCGGCCGACGGCACCCGGAGGAGGCCTAACCTGTGAGTTCTTATCGGACGTTGGGAGGTATGTGGCAGGAGGCGGTCTCTCAGATAGCCAGGTCCTAAGCCATGTAGGGCTTTAAAGGTAATGACCAGCACCTTGAAGCGCATCCGGACACTAATAGGGAGCCAGTGCAGCTCACGGAGGATAGGTGTAACACGGGTGTACCGAGGTACCCCCGATATCGCTCGCGCGGCTGCACTCTGGACCAGCCGCAGTCTCCGAACACTCTTCAAGGGCAGCCCCATGTCCCCTGTCAGAAGACCATCTCAGCTCTGCTAAGAAGAACCCTCAAAAGGTTGAAGACCTCAGAGGGTCCTTTGGGTTCTGCTAAGAGTTGAAGATACAAGGCTGAGCAGATCATTGAAGAGAGGGGGTAAGAAGACCAAAGACATACAGTGATGGCTCCCACCACGTCGGAGGTGAAATTGTCGAGAAAGAACTCGGTCATGTGAGCCCAGTTGATTGTCTTGCTGAGAACGGCTAAGAACTTAAAGAAGCTTTTCTTCATCACATCATCCTAGAAGGGGTTGGGGAGGAGAGGGGAAAAAGAGAGAGAGAGAGAGAGAGAGAGAGAGAGAGAGAGGGAGGGAGAGAGAGGGAGAGAGGGAGAGAGAAAATAATTGATTAAAAGAAAAAAATTATTATTTTTAATTATGCGAGGGGTGTGTATCTTTCTGCCCATTCAAGTCTTCCCATAGAGCAGTGTTTCTCAACCTTGGCAACTTGAAGATGTCCGGACTTCAACTCTCAGAATTCCCCAGCCAGCATTCGCTGGCTGGGGTATTCTGGGAGTTGAAGTCCGGACATCTTCAAGTTGCCAAGGTTGAGAAACACTGATTTAGAGGGAAAACTCATATAATAGGAAATGCAGGCCCAAGAAGAATTATAATAATAGTGGTGATGAAGATGACGATGACAAATAGAACAGAGTGATAGAAGAGAGCAGAATAAAAGAGTGGGAAGGGACCTTAGAGGTCTTCTATTCCAACCCCCTGCTGGAGCAGAAGAACCTACACCCTTGCAGACCAATGGCTGTCCAGCCTCCTCTTAAAAACCTCCAGGGTTGGGGCACCTACAACTTCTGAAGGCAACTTCTCTTCCACTGTTTTCACCGTCAGGAAATTCCTCCTTAGTTCCACGTTGCTTCTCTCCTTGATGAGTTTCCATCCATGATTCCTCGTCTGGCCTTCGGGGGCTTTGGAGAATAGCTTGACACCCCCTCCTCTCTGTCACAGCCCCTCAAATATTGGAAGGCTGCCATCATGTCACCACTGGTCCTTCTTTTTACTTAAACTAGACATACCCAATTCCTGCAACCATTTTTCTTCTTTTGGTCTTCCCAGTTGTGATGGTGTTCTCCATCAATGAAGGCCTTCAGAATTTATTTATTGTTTTATATATTTATTTTATTTAGGGAGTTTGTATGCCGCCCACTCTCAAAGAGACTCAGGGCGGCTTACAAATAAAAAGGAAGGGGGAACATACAAAAAAAAACAACATTAAAAATTCCACAACATTCATAACTTAGGATGGGACTGGATAAATCAACAGCCCCCCGGCCTGCTGGAACAGCTGTTGTAATATAGTTCCTTGTGTAGGTCTGTGTCCCTCATGGCCCAGTTCATACCAGGGCATGCAGAGCCACGCTGAATCACACAGGAGAAAACAAACTCCTAGAACGCCATAACATCCTGATAGTGCATAACATAGCATCCTGAGATGTGCCCTACCAATGACGCCCAGGATTTGACCATATATAGACAGAACTTCCCTGAGCAGTAGATTAGAAATTGTACTTTTACAGGCTGTTTTTAACCACATGCTATTGCTCCTCCTGCCTTTGTCCTATCTCAATAAAAGGGGCTTCCAGACCCCCAATCTGGGTCGCTCCATCCCGAGAAAGAGCGTGTCCATGTCTTTTCTCAACATTGGCCTCATGGACGAACCACGGGAACGTTACAAACAGCCAGATCTTGGTCGCTTTGCGGAAGGCTGGAAGTGTAGTAAGGGTCCGGATTTCCACGGGAAGATAGTTCCATAGAGCCGGAGCAGCTACAGAGAAGGTCCTCCCCCGGGGAGTCGCCAGCCGACATTGACCAGCCGATGGGACCAGGAGGAGGCCCAATCTGTGTGATCTTATCGGTCTTTGGGAGGTAAATGGCAGGAGGCGGTCTCTCAGGTAGCCAGGTCCTAAACCATGTAGGGCTTTCAAAGTAATGACTAGCACCTTGAAGCGTGTCCGGAGATCAATGGGAAGCCAGTGCAGCTCACGGAGGATAGGTGTAACGTGGGTGTATACCTAGGTACGCCCACTATCGCTCGTGTGGCTGCGTTCTGGACTAACTGAAGTCTTCGAATGGACAACCATTTGCCTGAAATGACACAGCGTCTTCTGCTCGAGCAGGGGGGTGGTGGAGTAGAAGACCTCCGAGGTCCCTTCCGACTCTGTTATTCTATGTTCTGAGAATAACGCCCATACCTCTTTTTTGCTGTTGAAATAGTCCATGCTGCTTCTCCAGGAGGACAGGAAGCGCTCCGGTCCCTGTCCAGAATGAGGGTCGTCATTTTCTTCCCAAATCGTAGCCATGGCTGAGAGGTCAGGGACTAACGCTACCATGGGGATGTGGGGGGAGAGAAAGAGTCAATTAATTAATTCCTTCCACCAATGGGAGGGAAGGCCCACCCCATCAGGAGAACCACGGTGGGTCCCGGAAGGAAAATTCCAGATGTTCGGCAGTGGGAGCTGTAGACTTGGGAAGGTCTTCTCCACGTCAAAACCGCGGTCCACTAAAGCGCGCCCGATCAAAGCGCGTACGTGACGTCATCAGCAGCGCGACAAATAAAATTAAAAATAAATTAAAATAAAATTAAAATTAAATTAAAGCAAGCCGATTCACATAAAGGTAAGGGTTAGGGTTAGGGTTAGGGTTAGGGTTAGGGTTAGGGTTAGGTTAAGGGTTAGGGTTAGGTTTAGGGTTACGTTAAGCGTTAGGGTTAGGTTTAGGGTTAGGTTAAGGGTTAGCGTTAGGTTTAGCGTTAGGTTAAGGGTTAGGTTTAGGGTTAGGTTTAGGGTTAGGTTAAGGGTTAGGCTTAGGGTTAGGTTTAGGGTTAGGTTTGGGGGGGTTAGGGTAAGGTTTTCGTGTTAATTTTAAATTTACCGCTCACAGCGTGCCGTTTTCGTCGCACTGTGATGACGTCACGTACGCGCTTTCGTCGAGCGCGCTTTAGTCTACCGCGGATTTGTGGTGGAACCCTTCTCCAAGGTTCTTCAGATCCACAACAGGCTAAAGAAACGGGACAAGGGACCTTCCAAATTTTGGGCGAGCCCTGCCATTAGGAACGTGATGCCCCCCCATCTCCCACCCCTAAGAATAGCCAAAATGTTGAGAAATTTAGCGCCAAATTGTTGGAAATGCGATTATGAATCAGGCACGTACTACCATGTGTGGTGGCCCTGCCAAAAAACCCAAAGAATATTGGCGAAAAATTCAAAGGTGGCTGATAGAGTTAACCAAAGGGGAAATAGAATTCAAACCAGAACTATTTCTTTTGCGAATCATAAACGATAAACATAACAAGGGGCTAATCTACTTAATAATACATATTATCCCGGCAGCAAGAACAGTCTTTGCCCAAAACTGGAAAAACAGGGAAATTCCACAAGAGGAGGAAGTGATTAGGAAAATTCTGATTTGAGCTGAAATGGATACATTGACGTGGGAATCGAAGGATAAAGACGAATCAGAATATTATAAGTTCTGGGATAAATTTTATCGATGGTTGGAACAAAAAAAAAAGGAGAGACCCAAAAATAAACAACGACTAAGATTGATAGAAGGGAGATTAGAATTATGGATGAAATCATAAGAGTGAAAATGTGTAAGACGAGAACAAAGCAACATGGAGGGAAATAGGATATCCTTATATTTGTAAATACTGAGCAGACCAATTGTATAATATTTAACTTTATATTCTAGTATGTATGGCAAAGGCATTGCCATGATGGTTGCACTGCGTCCAATGAACACAAATAAAAAAACTTTTTAATAATAATAATAAAAAGGAAAGTGATGCCACCAACTCCCTGGAAAGATGGTGGAATAGCAATAGCAATAGCAGTTAGACTTATATACCGCTTCATAGGGCTTTCAGCCCTCTCTAAGCGGTTTACAGAGTCAGCATATTGGCCCCAACAACAATCTGGGTCCTCATTTCACCCACCTTGGAAGGATGGAAGGCTGAGTCAACCTTGAGCCGGTGAGATTTGAACAGCCGAACTGCAGAACTGCAGTCAGCTGAAGTAGCCTGCAGTGCTGCATTAAACCACTGCGCCACCTCGGCTCTAAATGAAACAGTGGGTTTCACTTATTTTTACCACCATGCGTGCTGATACTCGCTTCGTGCATGCTCATTCAGTTTATGCGCCCGGCCTTCCACGCATGCGCTTTGCTCATGCGCGTGCCTTCCCCACATGCACCCAGCCTCAAAAGCTAAAATCGACAGCGCTGGTGCGGAAGGGGATGGGCCCACCTGTGATCTCCGCTACCGGTTCGCCCAAACGATACCGAACCGGCTGAAACCACCCCTGGTAGAAACTTTTGTGGAATCGAAGCAAATCATCGTGGCTCCGTGCCATGTTTTATGAGACAGGACCTTCTGTGGGGGAGGGTCTCCTCGGAAAGTCTGCCCGTAGTCCTCGACTTACAACCTTTCATTTAGGGGCTGTTCAAAGGCACGAGAGCGCTGGGGAAAAGTGACAATTTCTCACACTGACGACCGTCGTAGGCCACGTGATCAAAATTCGGACGTCTGGCCACTGGTTCCTGTTTATGACGGTCGCGTGCGATCCCCTTTTGTGAGCCTCTGACGAGCAGTGTCAACAGGGAAGCCAGATTCGCTTAACAACCGTGTGACTCACTTAACCACGGTGGCAGGAAAGGGGTCATAAAATGGGTCAAAACGACTGAAACGTTGGGCTCAATTGTGTCACAGGTCAAGGGCTACCTGCGATTCCTAATTCCAACAGGGAGGAGTGGGATGATCAGCGAGCCCCCCCCCAATCTTGCTCTGCCCCCCTCCTTCATTCTGCCCCCCCCCATTTACCAGAGCTCAGATTTTTCCGCCGTCTGTTTTTTTCCTTCTTGGTTTTTCGGAAGATCCTCTTGAGGCACCGGAGCAGAGGGCCTCCGTTGTCCGACGGGATGTCGTCTTGCGAATCCTCCTGGCTCAGCTCCAGGCTGTTGGGGGACAGGTCCGAATCTTCCCACCGGAAAGGGACCAACCCCTTCAGGAGATCATTGTCATCGTCAAGAAAGCTGCAGAGATCCATTCTGCGGTGGAGTAAAAAGAACCTGGGGGGTGATTGAGGGACCTTCTGGAGATCCGCCACAAGAGGCCAATCCAGACTCCTCTAACCTGCTCTCTCTCCCCAGATCGGGCTGGGTTGCAACTCCCATCATCCACAACCAGTGGGGTCAGGGACGCTGCTGGCTGAGGTTGATTGAACGGCAGCCTCCATCAAGGGGAGGGTTCCTAATTTCATGGCGTGGGGTTGGTAAGCAATATATGAATATGTGTGTATAGCCCTCCCCCACCTTTGTTAATGGGCCATTTAAAAAAAGCCTGAGCTAGTCTACATAACAAAGGTAGGATTAGCCTTCTACAGAAACCCACCACATGGCACCTGGGAATTCAACCAAGCTTGGGACTCAAAAAGTCCCAGGAGTGGGATAGAAGAAAGATGGGTAGAGAGGGCGGGAGAGAGGATGGGAGGGAGGGTGAGAAGGAAGGGAGGGAGTGGATCGGGAGAGAGGAGTGGTAGAGGGGGAGGGGAAGTAGGGTAGAGTGGGATGATGGAGGGAAGATAGAAAGTTGGAGGGGGGTGGAAGAAAGAGGTGTATGGAGAGTGGAAGAGATATATTGGGTTTCTATTTTGGGGGGTATTGTTGACAAGAGGAATTGCTGCAATTATTGTTTAATTGTTGTATGGCTCCGGCTATGCACAGTATATATGTGAGTGTATCAGAGGTGGGTTCCTACCAGTTCGCACCAGTTCGGTAGAACCGGTTCGTCAAATCTACCAAACCGGTTAGAAGAGGTTCCACCAGTGGACCCGGAAAGCAGGCCACACCTACAGAGGAGGTTCCAAAATTTTTTGAATCCCACCACTGACACACACACACCCACACCCACACACACACAGACTCACACAGAGAGAGAAAGAGAAAGAAAGGAAGAAATAAATAAAGAAAAAAGAAAAAAAGAAAAAGTGAGAGAGAGAAGGAAAGAAAAAAGGAAAAAGGGACAGAGAGACAAAAGGAAGGAAAGAGAGAGAGAGAAAGAGAAAGAGATAAAGAAAGAAAGAAAGAAAGAAAGAAAGAAAGAAAGAAAGAAAGAAAACACATGGCCAGCAAGCCACTCCCACCAGGTCACATGGCCGGCAAGCCACTCCCACAAAGGAGGCCACACCCACAGAGTAGGTTCGAAAAAAATTTGAAACCCACCACTGGAGTGTATGAAAATGAAAAAATGGAAAATAAAAACCTTTTTACATATTAAAAAAAAGTCACATGTGTTTATGATGTTTAATAAATTTACACATAACCTACAAAGTTAGCTAAGATACACACACACACACACACACACACACACACACACGAGTCTGGCAACCAATCAGAATACATTTCTTACACAGGAACAGGAAACAGAGAAGTGGGGCCGAACAGAGAGTATAAAAACCCAGGAACTCTGGTTTTTTTTTTCTTTTTCTTCTCCACCCAACATCTGGAAGCATCTGATGATTCCCCCTTTTTCCCCACGACCTCAAACCACGAGATCCTGCCCACCATTAAACCATCTTTCCAAGACAACCTCCGTGTTTCCAGTGTCTTTTCCCCCACCCCACTTGGAACCGAACCCAGAAGGACGTCCTTCTCTTCCAACAATTCCAGGCGTGGTTTTTTTCCAAGGCATCATGAAGTGGTGCTAACGCTTTGCGTGATGCGGATTCTATATTACCCTGCTAATGCAGCTGAGGTCTGCACGAGACTCCAAATCCCATCCCTTCCTTCCAAATAAACCTGAAATTCGCCAAACAAGCCCTCCTTCTTCGAAAGAAGACCACGGGGGCCTAAGTATGGATAGATGGGAGGACCGCAACGCTTACTTGTTGTTGGCTAGGAGTAAAAAGATCCGCTCTTCTTCAGCTGAATCCAGCCAACTGGCTCAGAAGCTTATGGGGCAGCCACATTTTGAAGGCAGGTGTGGGTCACCCTGGAAACCACAGGGCAGAGTTGCTAGGTGACCGCCCAGGTAATAAAGGAAGGACCAAGGAATATGGGGCTCAAGGGAGTAGCCTCCAAGTTGGATCCCAACCTCATCTTCAAAGATGACTCAGTTCTGATTTAATGATAACCATCATTCCCAGTATTAAGCCAGGCGTCAGAACTGGTATTCCTCATTTCATTTCTCCCCCAATTAAAAAAAAAAATGACTTATGAGTTTCTTCCGTGCAGCCTCAAAAGATATGAAAAAGGAGTAGGATTTTTCTGGAGCAATTCAATCAGATTCACTGATTACATTTTTATACATACATAATATTAAGCTTTTTACGAAACAAAACATAAGAATCAAATTCAACATCCATTCTTCCCATTCCTAAGACATCGGTATATCCCCTTTCGTTTAGCATCTTACATACCTTCCATTTGTTTTTCATTTGCAATTTCCTCTTCACATTTATAATTCCTGTAACCTAATATTTACATATATCAATATTCTATTTTCATTCGTTATTATTCCTATTCTCTAACCACTGATACCATTTGTCCCATACTGTATCCTTTCCTATTACCTTTTCTTCATTTATCATATCCTATTTTTCCCTCTCTATATCTCATTCTTGAACATATGCATATATATTAATACCAGAGGTGGGTTCCTACCGGTTCGCACCGGTTCAATAGAACCGGTTCGTCAAATCTACCGAACCGGTTAGAAGAGGTTCCACCAGTGGACCCGGAAAGCAGGCCACACCTACAGAAGAGGTTCCAAACATTTTTTGAAACCCACCACTGATTAATACTTCCTTTTCTATTTTCCCCCTTCTTCCCCCCCTTTGCTTCCTATCGGTCTCCGGACTCGCTTCAAGGTGCTAGTCGTTACTTTTAAAGCCCAACCATAAAATCTTCCCCATGTCTTTTTTTTCCCCCAGAAATTTAATCCCCCATTCATTTTTGGGAATTCTCCCATTTATATTTCACTCAGGAAGCTTTAATTCTCAGCTGCACAGGACTCTAATTTTCCATATTTAAGTTAATGACATAAGGCTTATCTTCTTTTAGTGATTAATGGACAATGACATTTACCAATTACATATTTTGACTTGTTATAACTTGAGGATAGCAATAGCAATAGCTATAGCAGTTAGACTTAAATACCGCTTCATAGGGCTTTCAGCCCTCTCTAAGCGGTTTACAGAGTCAGCATATTGCCCCCAACAACAATCCGGGTCCTCATTTCACCCACCTCGGAAGGATGGAAGGCTGAGTCAACCTTGAGCCGGTGAGATTTGAACAGCCGAACTGCTGAACTGCAGTCAGCTGAAGTAGCCTGCAGTGCTGCATTTAACCACTGCGCCACCTTGGCCCATGTCTTGAAGTACACCCATTCCTCTTTATTCTTTAGTCTCTTCCAACTGTTGTTATTCTGTTACTCTATCCTGTATTCTGGTTGCATTGCAAAGAGATCTGGATGCCTTTTGATCACAATTTTGGTTTAAAATTACGCTGGAAAACAGGACAAAGAGGCAGACACGGCAACAGCAAGGACGCTGGCAGTGTGTTACCTGAGCAGGCAGGTGAAACACGGATGCCCCTATTAAATAAGCAATGATCAGACAAAGACCAGCCTGGAAAAATAAGTATACAGCTATAGGGGCCATTCACGCCAACTTAACTCCCCAGCTGCTCTTCTGACACACTCAAGTCATTGGATAGGTGTTGTAATATAGTTCCTTGTGTAGGTGTGGGTCATGCTTAGTCTCTTCCAATAACGGGGCATGCAGAGCCATGCTGAACCACACAGGAGAAAACAAACTCCTAAAACTCCATAACATCCTGATAGTTCATAACATAACATCCTGAGATGTGCCCTACCAATGACGCCCAGGATTTGACCATATATAGACAGAACTTCCCTGAGCAGTAGATTAGAAATTGTACTTTTACAGGCTGTTTTTAACCACATGCTATTGCTCCTCCTGCCTTTGTCCTATCTCAATAAAAGGGGCTCTCAGACCCCCGATCTGGGTTGTCGCTCCATCCCGAGAAAGACCGTGTCCTGTCTTTTCTCCACATTGGCCTCATGGACGAACCACGGGAACATCACATTTGGTAGCAGAGGATGGTAACGTTACAGATAGGTGCAGAAGAAAAAGAGGCGAGGTTTAAGCTGGCACCTCTCCAGGTGCCTGGATCTACAACTCCCATCCTTGACATCATCAAACATGCCTTTTCAATGGGAAGAAAATATCCCCCCCCCCCCCAAAAAAAAAAAGAATCAATCAAACAGCAAAGAGGGAAATAGTGGGAAGAGACTAGGAAAAGCCCTTGGGGAAACTACTGGAACAGTAAAATTAAAAGTGAGAAAAAAAGGATTCAGAAGAAAAAATACAATAATTATAAAAAGAAGAAAGAAGAAAAAGAAGAAGTTAATAGAATGGGATCAAAGAAGAAAATTTATAAGAAGTGGAATCTTTGGTAGATGAAGAGAAAAAGGCTAGAGAGGAGGAGGAAGGGATATAAGGTACATATTAGTAGTTTAAAGGGAATCACATTAATATTATTAATGGTGGACAGTTGATTAAGACGTAAGGGAATTATGCCGATATTATTAATTGTGGATAATTAATGTTTTTAATGTAAAAAAAAACCTGATTTTGACTACGTATGTTGCTTACAGCAAAACAGACCAACAGATGAAATGTGAAACGGCAATTTGGTTTTAACTTTGAAGTTAATTTAAATTAAGAGACCAAGATGGGTGGGATGGGGAATTTGAGAAACATATTTAGCGAGTGTTATTGCAAGAGATTAGAAATTAAGGGTGATTAGTGATATTGTTTATGTACTATAAAGAAAATCGTGACCCGTCAAAAGCGCGTTCCACAAAAGCGCGGTCGACGAAATCGCGTATGTGACGTCATCACAACGCGACGAAAAAGATCAAAAAATTGACGAAAAAGATCGAAAAATTGACGAAAAAGATCGAAAAATTGAAATAAAAATTAAATTACAGCAAGCCGATTCACATAAAGGTAAGGGTTAGGTTAAGGGTTAGGGTTAGGGTTAGGTTAAGGGTTAGGGTTAGGGTTAGAGCGTTAGTGTTACATTTAGTGTTAGGTTAAGGGTTAGCGATAGGTTTTTCGTTACGTTAACGGTTAGGTTTAGGGTTAGGTTTAGGGTTAGGTTTAGGGTTAGGTTAAGGGTTAGGTTTAGGGTTAGGTTTAGGGTTAGGTTAAGGGTTAGGTTTAGGTTTAGGGTTAGGTTAAGGGTTAGGTTTAGGGTTAGGTTTGGGGGGGTTAGGGTAAGGTTTTCGCTTTATTTTTACATTTTTCGATCTTTTCCATCGCGCTGTGATGACGTCACATACGCGCTTTCGTCGTCCGCGATTTTGTCGTCCGCGGTTTTGTGGTGGAACCGAAGAAAATAAGTTTAAGATAAAAAGAATAGGGAAAGAGAATAATAGGGCTGAAATTGGAAACAGAGATATGATGTAAAATGGGTTATGTATATGAGAGGGTGCAAAAGAAAAGATCCAGACATCACTTTGTTCATAAAATATGTAAAAATTTGCAATAAAAAAGAACAAACCTTGGGGAAAAAAACCCAGGCCTTTTCAATCAAAGATGTACCTGGAATGAATGAAAGCTTGAATTAGGAAGGGCTTTTAAAGCTTTTAGTTCTCTAAGCTTTTTAGCCATGGATGGAACTTGAACGCACGGTTAGCATTTGGATTTTAAAGGAATGCAGGAGGAGGCCTCTACGTAGAGCCACAGCTCAGCCTCAAAATATTCGTCGCAAAGCGAGACATTAGTTAAGTGGATTCTGCCTCATTTTATGCGCTTTCTTGCCACCGTTGTTAAAGGAACTTCTGCTAAAGTTAAAGTTAGCCGCACAATTATTCATCAGTGGTGGGATTCAAATAATTTAACAAGCAGGTCTCTGTCCCAATGACCAGCTGGATAGGTGTGGCTGGGTGGGTCATGTGACCGCGTGGGCGTGGGCCAACTCAATGTCACTCACGTCGAGGGGCGCTTAGCCTTGCCCGGCCTCTCGGGACCGTGGGAATGCTGCAACGGTCGTAAGTGTGAAAAACAGTCACAAGTCACTTTTAACTTTGAGTGGCCACTAAAAGAACTGTTGTAAATTGAGGATTGCGTGTATTTGTAGTTGGACTGTGGTGCCCCTTGGCGCCCTTTGAGTTTGGTTGTTTTCTTGCAGAGGTTCCAGCACCCAACCGTGACCCGTCAAAACCGCGCTCGACTAAGCCGCGCCCGATTAAACCGTGTCGCTGACGTCATCAACAGGGCGACAACAGCGGGTGCGGAGAAAGAAGGGCGCTTTAAATAGCGCTTTGAAAGCAAGCCGATTCAACTTAAGGTAAGGGTTAGGTTTAGGGTTAGGTTACGGGTTAGGTTTAGGTTTAGCGTTAGGTTAAGGGTTAGGTTTCAGGTTAGGTTTAGGGTTAGGTTAAGGTTAGGTTTAGGGTTAGGTTTAGGGTTAGGTTTAGGGTTAGGGTTAGGGTTAGGGTTAGGTTAAGGGTTAGGTTTAGGTTTAGGGTTAGGTTAAGGGTTAGGATTAGGTTTAGGGTTAGGTTAAGGGTTAGTATTAGGTTTAGGGTTAGGTTAAGGGTTAGGTTTAAGTTTAGGTTAAGGGTTAGGTTTAGGATTAGGTTTAGGGGGGTTAGGTTTAGGTTTAGGGGTTAATTTTAGGTTTAGCGTTTACAGCGTGCTTCTGTCTCCGCGCTGTTGTCGCCCTGTTGATGACGTCAGCTATGCGGTTTTGTCGAGCGCGGTTTAGTCGAGCGCGGTTTTGTGGTGGAACCCACCCAACTAGGCAACATCATCAGTGCTGGGAGGGATGGGTGCTATTCCTGTACAGTAATCAGTGCTGGTAGTGTTGTATTTTTAATAGCTCTTTTGTTATGCTTTTGTTTCCTGCTTGTTTCTTTCTGTGATCCTTCCTCTTCTTATTTCTTCCTTGATTCTGCTTCCCCCCCCTTGCTTGATAAATATCTCGTAATAGTAAATAGTAATTCCTTCATTAGGGTATTGTTTTCTACTTGATTGTTTGTCTGGGGTTAATCCCTGCTTATCTAGGCGTTGGCTGCTGGAGAGGAAGCCTTCTAGTCTTCTATTTTTGTTTCCTTCTCGGCTTTTTTATTGTCTCTTTTGAATTGTGTGTAAATAAAGTTGATTTCTATTGGTCTATTGACACCTGATGTGTCCAGTACTAGGAGTCAGAAATGACCTTCATCCTGTAGTGGAGATGGGTGGCATTAAAATTTAATAAAGAGTAAAAACATGAAAGAAAGAAAGAAAGAAAGAAAGAAAGAAAGAAAGAAAGAAAGAAAGAAAGAGAAACAAAGAAGTTGTAAGTCATCCAGTTACCTTTTGGGAGAGATAGGAGACAAAAGAAAGAAAGAGAAAGAAGGAAAAAAAGAAATAAAAGAGAAAGGAAAGAAGGAAGAAAGGACGAACAAGAGAGATAGAAGGAGAGAGAAAAAGAAAGAAAAGAAACAAGAGAGAAAGGAAGAAAGGACGAACAAGAGAGATAAAAAGTAAGAAAGAGAAAAAAGGAAAGAGAAAGGAAAGAAAGAAAGAAAGAACAAGAGAGAAAGGCAAAGAAAAACGAAGAATTTGTAAGTCATCCAGTTACCTTTTAGGGGAGATAGGAAACATAAAAATTTAGAAAGAAAGAGAAAGACAGACGGACAGACAGACAGATGGACAGAAAGGAAGAACGAGAGAAAGAAAGAAAGAAAGAAAGAAGAACAAAAACAAAGAAATTGTAAGTCATCCAGTTACCTTTTAGAGGAGATAGGAGATGAAAGAAAGAAAGAATAAGAAAAAAAGAAAGAAAGAAAGAGAAAGAGAGAAAAAAATAAAAGAGAAAGGAAAGAAGGAAGGAAGAAAGAGCAAGAGAGATAGAAGCAAGAGAGAAAAAGAAAGAAAAGAGACAAGAGAGAAAAGAAGGAAGGAAGGAAAGACGAACAAGAGAGATAGAAAGTAAGAAAGAAAAAAAAAGGAAAGAGAAAGGAAAGAAAAAAAGAACAAGAGAGAGAGAAAGACAAAGAAAAAACGAAGAATTTGTTAAGTCATCCAGTTACCTTTTAGGAAAGATAGGAAACATAAAAATTTAAAGAGAAAGACAGACAGACAGACGGACAGAAAGGAAGAACAAGAAAGAAAGAAAGAAAGAAAGAAATAAAGAAAGAAAGAAAGAAAGAAAGGGCGTGTTGGGGAAAGGCCCCCCCCCGACTACATTTCCCAGCAGCGCCCGCGGCTCGAGCTGACGAAGGCATGGATGGGCGGGGCCCTTCACGGCGGCGGCTTCACTTTCTCCGCCCATGGGGGGGTGGGGGGTGGGGCGCTCAGCGCATGCGCACAAACCACCGCCGCCTTTTCCCTCAGGGGAGGCAGTTGCCGTGGAGCGCTTTTAGTATTTAGTATTTTAGTATTTTATTAGGATTTATAGGCCGCCCTTTTCCCTGAGGGAAAGAAACGGGGAGGCTGCGGCGATGGTCGTCGTGCGAGGAGGGCTCCCCTTAGGATGAGGAGGGGGCCTTGTCTCCCCCCCCCCTCCCCTCTTTTTCTCTTCCCAATATTTATAGGACGCTTATCTAAAACCTCAATTATGGCTTTTTCCCCCCCCCTCCCACAGCAATTTTTGTGAGGAAAAAGGAATTACCTCAGGAAAAACAGCTGGGGGGAGGGGAAGGGGCAGAAGGGAAGATTGACAGGCCCCTCCCCCGCTTATTTTAGGGAAGCCCCTCCCCCCGACCATTTTTGGGGAAGCCCCGCCTCCCCCCCTGCTCTCGCCACGCCCCCCCTCCCCCGCCCTTCCCGAGAGCCCCTCAGCCAGGCTGAGAGGGGAGGGGGGGCTACCGGGAGGAGAGCAGGCGGTCACGTGACCCCCCCCTTCGATCCTCCCCCGCCTGCAGGTCGCTCTGCCTGCAGTTGCACGTGTGAACGGGGAGCGCCGCCGCAGCTGGGTCGCCCGCCTGACCCCCACCACTCCCGTTTTTCCCCCGTCCTCCTTTGTTAGAAACCCCCCCTCGCCCTCCAGGGCTATCCAGAGCCATGGGCGACCCCCGGGACGTGGTGCTGGGGGATGTCAACTCCAACCTGCTGATCGGCTGCAGCACCGGGGACGCCCAGCTGGACCGGGCGGTGGGGCAGTGGCTCAGCTGGGACAAGGTGTGTGTGGGTGTGTGTGTGTGGGCACTGGGAAGGAACCCCCCCCCCAATCCCCTTTCCCCAACCTGCCCCAAAATAGGAATTAATAAGGAATGAATAGATAAAGGGGGAATGGCCTTTGGGGGTGGGTGGGGGGGGGGTGACACCCCCCAATCTATCCAAAATAGGAATTGATAAGGAATAAATAGATAAAGGGGGGGTGGCCTTTGGGGGTGTGTGGTGGGTGAGACCCCCCCCAATCTATCCAAAATAGGAATTGATAAGGAATAAATAGATAAAGGGGGGGTGGCCTTTGGGGGTGTGTGGGGTGTGAGACCCCCCAATCTAAACAAAATAGGAATTAATAAGGAATAAATAGATAAAGGGGGAGTGACCTTTGGGTGTGTGTGGTGGGTGAGACCCCCCCCAATCTATCCAAAATAGGAATTAATAAGGAATAAATAGATAAAGGGGGGTGGCTTTTGGGGGGGGTGAGACTCCCAATCTACTCAAAATAGGAATGAATAAGAAATAAATAGATAAAGGGGGGGTTGGTCTTTGGGGGTTGGGGGGGGTTGGGGGGCTCCTGGCAAGGCCAAGTAAGTGGGCATTTGGCGATGCCAACCCAGCCTGGAGACCAGCCCAGGTTTTGCCCACCTGGCAGAGTCTGGGCTGGGAAGGATGTTGGAGGAATGTCCACCAAGACAGGACCACAGCAGGTTGTTGCCATTGTTGTTGTCGTCTTTTACAAATGGCCTGTTTGTGCCAAAATGTGTTTTCTTCCTTTGCTGTCGCTGTCCTTGGCACCCAGTGTGTGTGTGTGGGAGGAATTCATGGTTAGGTCCCTTGGAAGGACCCTGTTCCTTTACATGAATTGATGTGGGGGGGGGGGAAATTGAGGTTTTGGTGGCTCCTGTTTTGGGGGGGACCCACAAATTGTATACACAGGCTGCCGCTTTTGTCAGAGGGGAGAGGAGCTATTACAGACTGTCTGATCTTGGGGTGGGAGGGAGATGATAATGTGTTTGGAAATGCTTTTCTCTTTCTCCAGAAGCCGGCTTTATGTAATTGCGACACCGCATCCTGAAACGGTATTGTTTTAAGAAATACTCAGTGCGATGTAGCCTTGTAAATCCTGTCAGGATAGGCAGTGAGAAAAAATGTCTGAGGGGGGATGGATGCTTTGCAGTTCTCTGCATCAAATATATACTGTGTATGTGTGTGTGTGTGTGTGTGTATGTATGCATGTATGTGTATGTGTATGTGTGTGTGTGTGTATATATATATATATATATATATATATATATATATATACACACACACACATACACATACACACACACACACACACACACACACATGCCTTGGGGTGCTATGAAATAACATGAGTAAGTTGATTTATCTTAAGCTGCTCACAGGTTTTATAGCATCTCTCTGGAAGAATAAAATATACATATACAATACACACACATATACACACTATAGCTTGTGTTTGGTCTTAAAGTTCATTTCCTTACAAAATTGAACTCATTCTACTCCTATTACAATACAATATAAAAATACATCAGTTCTTGTACAGTAAATTTTTTTGCATATATGACAGGCGAACATAAATTTTAAAAAATCAGGACAGAATAAACTATAAAATAATGCAAGATTAATTCACTTATTAAATCTAGAGTATAGAGAAACCTAGAGTTTCATCTCATTTTGGGAAGATAAAGACATTTTAGAAATGGATAGCAAACACACAAATTCGTGCTTTCTAGTGCTATTTCTATTTATAACCCTTTGCATTCTTTCTTTTTCCACTTTTGGAAACGACTTCCAATTGGCATCCTTTTGCACTCTTTTGGCTACCTTATTTCAGGTTTTTCCCCGTCCAGAATGTTTGATGACCTTATAGGAAATCTACTAGTATTGAAGAGGGGAAAAATATGCACAGGGTGTGAGAGCTATCTAAAAGCCGGAGTCGTTTTTGGAAATTAATGAGCATTATCTGTGGATGACTGGCAGAGGGGAGGTTCTGCGTAAGTCTGGCTGTATTGCACAGTAAAACTAGGGAGCATATATTAAATAAAATTCCAGTATGTGGCAATGGACAGTCCATTTGTCTCTCCCCTTATCCCACATTTTAGTCAGTGCCATCACATTTCCCCACAATAGCCTTATATGGAAATCTTTGTTTTTAGGCAAAAGGACTATATACCGTTATACACCGGTGTATGTATGTGTATGTATGTATATATGTGTGTGTGTGTGTGTGTGTGTATATGTATGTATGTATGGCCGGATTTAGATGAAAAGAGGCCCTAGGCTATTCCACTTATGAGGCCCTTTCACCTCCCATTTTTAAGTTTGTAAATTACATGAGAGACAATAAAATACATCATTACTGTGATATATATCAATATATATCAATATATATAGCTGGCCTCCCGACGGAGGGCGGCTCTGCTCTGCGGCAAAGGCAGCGAGGCCAGCCGCCTCCCCTGCTGCGCTCAGCTGCCCGGCTTTGCCCCCTCGCCCTCACCTGCCTGGCCGCTGGTGGGCTCCGCGTCGACGGGGCGGCTACTGGGAGCCGCCGCGCCTCTCGCCCGACCGCTGGTGCCGGGAACGTGGGCTGGCTCCCCAACTGCTGCAGAACGATCTTAACCAATACATTTTTATGTTTGTTTATTAGTCATATGCGTAGAATTTCTCCTTATTTTCGGTTCAGTGTTTTAGTGTTCACTGTTTTTAGAATAGTGTAATTTTAATTTTGCTAACAATTTGAATGTAGGCCCTTCGTAGGCCTCTGTATGTATGTATGTTGTATATGCTTTAAAGCTGCTGACTTTTGCATCTTAGGATGCTTAGAAGACTAGACCTGTAGGAATCCTAGACATTCTGTAATACCTAGAATAATTCCATAAACCGTGTAGCTTCTTCATGTGAAAAAATGTCTTACAGGTCACAGAATTTTGTGTGCTGATGTTTTCATAAGAAAACATTGGTTTTGGAAAGAATATTTAATACAGTGTATCTCAGCTTGGCGACTTTAAGATGTGGACTTCAATTCCCAGAATTCCCCAGCCAGCATGCTTAATATTCTATATGAATCCTATATTAGTGTTGGATTTTTCAGAGATTATGAACCCCCAAAAGAGGGGCCATCCAAATGACTTATTCTCAAATTGTGGACCTCTTCAATTTGCTTGCTCCAAGAACTCCCCTTGGGCTGGGAAGCCTATTTTAGGCTGCAGCTGTCTCTAAAATGGGATAGAGGAAATGATTAATAACATGCCACCAGATGCACAGATAAGAGGAGAAAGTGGAAGCCACTGCTCGGATTTGAGGGATGCCGGCAGAAGCAGAGAACTGGCTTTTAATGTTCAGCTAATCGCAGATTCGGCTCCTGGCTTGGCCAGGTAAAACAGAGATAAAATGGGGCAAAACCCACTTAACAAATTTCTCACTTCGCAGCATAAATTCTGGGCTCCATTGTTGTCATAAGTCGAGGACTAACTACGTATTTCAACTGAATCAGAATGGAGTTCCTTCGTAGAGTTGAAATCTACACAGCTTAAACTTGCTAAGGTTGAGAAATACTACCTTAGATGCAAAGGTGAAGAAATTACGCGATGCAGCTTGATTGCCACAAGTGGGGGGGAAAATGAACTTTATTCCCTACTCGCTCAGGGCTGAAGTCACAGGAAACCCTGCAGAGTTTTTGGAGGCCACATTGGCCAGGCAGTCTGTTAGACCGCCCCCCCCCCTCACTCCCCTCTCCATGCTAAACGGTATCTTATAGTAGATCTGAAGGTTAAAATTGTGATCTGATGTTGTTTATGATTAAATGAGAGTTCATTTTCCTTATTTCCCAACAGCAAAGGGTTAGCTAATGCAAGACGTTACCTAGAAATAACATCAGTTCTTACTGGAACTTTGGATGTTCTCAGCCAGGAATATGACCTTGCTTTGAGAAAACCTGTTCATCATTCTAGCAACCGCTTCTTGCTTTGCTGCCTTTCGCTTATTGTCAGATTTTCAAATATTGTTTTTTCCGCCTCCCTTTCTACTGTTACTGCGGGCAAATGACGTGGAAAGGATATTTTTCATGTGAAGCTTGACTTGAAGAGGTTCTGCATATTGCCAGGCTGGAGAGTACCAACCGGCACAGTTTGGTCCACTATTACATTTCCTGTTTGAGCAGGCTTCCACTCCAACCACCGTAGCATCCCCATAGTCAGGGGATCAGAATTTGGACCCTTGGCCACTGGCATGTATTTACGATGGCTGCAGCATCCCAAGGTCACTTGGTCACCATTTGCAAGATTCTCAGCTGACTTCCAGCAAGAGGAGGGGGGGGCAGATTTACTTAACAACCATCTGGCTCAGCAAATGGAAATTCTGTTCTCAATTGCGGTCTTAAGTTGTGGACTACCTGTATTGCAATCTTACCTGCATTTATTAGGGAGAGAAGCTCACAGTAAGGCCCATTTTGTGTGTGTGTGTGTGTGTGTGTGTGCGTGTGTGTGTGTATATATATATATGTATGTATGTATGTATGTATGTATATGTATATGTATATGTATATAAAAGTTGTACAGCAAGCAAAGACAAAGCACTAATTGCAGGTAAACCACATGCTAAGTGGTTTTGTAATAAGGAAATTCAAGCTGCCTAATTCTTTTGTCACATTTAACAAGGCTGAATTACCATCTTTATTAACAGGAGGTTGAATTCTTTTGAGTATGTAGTTAATATTTGGGCAGAGAAGTCTGTACCAATGCCAGTGTGGCATTCTTTTCACAGGAGCTAGAATTTCTGTTGCTGGGTAAACAGATCGTTACGTTGGACCACAGATAAAGAGATTTGGGAACTACTGAATCTTATCAGGATTGTCTAAAGGCAATCTCCTCCTATTGCTCTTTCTAGCAGAATCTTAAATGGCTTTTAACTCAAATGTCCTATTCTGTGCCCTGTATGGAAACATTCCAGCTGATGGAAAACTACAGGGTGGGCCCAAAATTTCCATGCTAAGCAAGATAGCTAAACGAGTTTTGCCCCATTTTATGATCTTTCTTGCCACAGTTGTTAAGTGAAACCAGAGGCTTGGTGGGGACCTTCCAGGTCTTCTAGTCCAACCCCCTGCTTGAGCAGGACACCCCATACTATTTCAGTATATTCATTTTATCTATAATCATTTCAGTTGTTATTTTAGTAACATGGTGGCTAAGTCAATCTGGCTTCCCCATAGACTTTGCTTGTCAGAAAGTTGCAAAAGGGATCACCTGACACCCCCCCCCCCCAGGACACTGCAACTAGTTGCTAAGCATTTGAATTTTGATCATGTGACCATGGGGATCCTGCAATGGTTGTAAGCGTGAAGAATGGTCATGTCACTTTTTTCAATAATGTAACTTCAAATGAATGGCTGTAAATTAAGTACTGTTCTTTTTTTTTTTTTGACCATCTCTGACTTTTTAAGTGATTCTTGGTAATTTGAAGAAAGAGTACTGTTTTAAACCACTATCAGATTGGTACCTGCAGTCTACCTTCCCTTAAATTCTCAGAGAAGAGAGAAAGAGGTGTTATTTCATGCCTCCATAGGCAGGGTATTCCATGATTTGCACATTTAAACTATATAATTGCTGACTGATGTTACAAATACAGAAAATTTGGGATTATGGATCTAATCTTTGCACAGATTAATCTGTGCAAAGGTCCATAATCCTAAATTTTCGGGGGGGGGGGGGGTTGCCAAGAGAATTTAAAAGACCTTGAAAAATAGAACAGTATTTCTTCCTGTTGGAAACACCCATCCATGCATTGGGGAAAATTGTGATGGAATTGAACTCTTTCCTCTTCTGCCATACCAGACAGAAACACATGAATCTTGAGTGACTTAGATTTGATCATGCATGAATAAACCTCAAAGATTTACAGTATACGCAATGAGAATTTTCCTATTAAAATGTAAAATGCATTTTCCTCTCCTTTCACTGTTCAAGGCAGTGTAAAGTTCTCGTCCTGTGAAACGCTTCATTTTTACATCGGTTTGATGGAGCTGAACAGTGATTCAGAACATCATTTGCACACGAATTAGACACAGCCTGTTTACCTCATCTAATTCATGTGCAAATGATGTTCTGAGTCACGTTCAGCTCCATCAAATTTCATGATTTCAACAGGAGAGCATGTTCTTTTATTCAAGGCTGATATTCGTTGAGTTCTTTCGAAGGTCAGCCAGATCTGGATGCCAAGTAACTAAGCTGCTTTGAAATGAGGTGGGCAGCAAATAAATTTAATTGATTAATAAAATAAAAACAGTCTTTTCTTTGAGATACCTATTTTTCAATTTCCACCAACTGACCAATGGCTGGCAGTTCCCTGGATCCCGCTGCTGGCTGACCCCTTTGTGGTAAAGGTCAGGCTTCTCACTCACCCCTGGGACTCTAGATGCCGTTGCCTTTTTAAAGTGCCTGTAAAGAGGCCGTGAGCTGCAGAGATCAGCTTGTGATCCATCTGGGATTTTATTATGCATGAATTTTCTTTAAGCAGTTGCACCTAAATCAGAAGCTGCAGGGCATGTTATGCAGTACAAATTGCACTCCCGGTGATCTATCTTCTTACCAGCCAGCCCTCTTTATGTTTGGCAGAAACATGAAAGCATAAACATGCAGCTTTGCAAATTCCTCGGGTTTCACAGAAATAATTTGGCAAAACAAATGATAGCATGTACAAGGCTTTCTGAGATCAGCAACAAAATTTTCCTCCAATTATAAACAGGTTGTGGCTTTGTTCTGGGCTTTTATTGACTATAATCAAAGTGACTTCTGACATTTGAATTATGATTATTTTTTTGTATTTAATAGTTTATTATTTATTAGTATTTATTATTTATTAAATTTGTTTGCTGCCCATCTCACCTCAAGGCAACAACTCTGAGCATTTTACAACATTAAAACAAAACCACAAATATGGTTTTCACATTTTAATGACATTAAAATAGCAGTAAAACACAAGTTATAGCTACAGAAGGTTGCAGATAAAATTCAGAACTTTGATTGTTAATGCAGGCTCAGTGCAGAATGATAGACTGTTTTTGTTTTGTATTTTGCAATTCCTTCTGCTTGCACAATTTCTGTAAGTATGTCTTGGAATTTAAAACATGCTTTAAATTATCAGTTTGTGCAATTGTATGAGCCCATTAGGAATGTGCTGGTTTGATGCTGGACTGACTTGAGTTCTTCTACATCACTCTTTCCTTAGGCATGGTTGGGTCACTTTTGGCCTCTCATTCTCTCTCGGCCCAACCCACCTCACAGGGTTGTTGTTGAGTGGAATATAAGAAGCAAGAGCATTTATTTATTGGCTTGTACAAAACAAATACATGGAATACATGTCGTCCTCTACATGGAACCACAATTGAACCCAAAACTTATGTTGTTAAGCAGGTCAATTGTTAAATGAGTTATGCCCCCCATGAGCTTGGTAAGCAAATCACTATAGTTGTTAAGTGAATCGTGCGGTCATTAAGTGATTCTGGCTTCCCAGTTGACTTTGCTTGCCTGGGAAGGTTGAAAATGGCCATTCCAGGATGCCACAACCAAGTTTGACCACGTGACTGTATGTCAGGCTGTAACAGTTATAGGGTGAAAACTGGTCAGAAGTCACTTTTTTCAGTGCCCTTGTAACCTCGTGATTTGTGACCAGTTCTCACACCTATGACTGTTGCAGCATTCCCCCCCCCCCAGGTCACACGATCAGACGTCGAATGCTTCGCAACCAGCAGGTAGTTACTATGGTTACAGAGTCCCAGGGTCACATGATCGCTATTTGTAACCTTCCCAGCTGGCTTCTCACAAGCAAAGCCAATGGGGGAAGCTGGATTTGCTTAGAGACCACACGATTCACTTAACAACAGCAGTGATTCGTTTAACAACAAAGGCAAGAAAAGGTTGTAAAATGGGCACGACTGGTTTAACTTAACCTTGCTTAGCAATGGAAATTTGGGCTCAACTGTGGTCATAAGTCGAGGGCTGCCTGTAGGGTGTTTTGAGGAGCCCTATTTTGTTTTTGTTCATTTGGAGTGTCTTTAAGGTCGTTTTAGTTCCAGGCTCTGCATAGTTTTATGTTTTTATCTCTTTTTATGGATTTTCTTTTTAAAAATTCTGTACGCCACTCAAGAGTCCCATTGGATTTGGACAGCTACAACAAATTTGAATGAATGAATAAATAAATAGGCCAACGTGGAAGAGTCAGTGGAGAGAAACCTTGCAATAGCTCCAAAGGTTTTCAGGCAGCCTCTGCTGATGCACGGCTAGGGAAGCGGGAAGCTGAGTTGAGTCAGGCTTGGTTCCCACTCACTCTTGCAAGCAGTGAAGATGTTTTTGGCTTAAGTGGCTTGCTTGCTTGATTGTATGATAGCACGACTTTCTCTGGGGTGCTTGGTGCTCTCTGAGACTGGCGGTTTTCTTGCAGATGTCTCATTGCCAAACTAGGTAACATCATCAGTGTTAGAAGGATGTTTGGTTTGCTCGCGGTTTACCTCACTTCCTTCTAGCACTGATGATGTTGCTTAGTTTGCTAATGAAACGCCTGCAAGAAAACCACCAACCACAGAGGGCATCAAGGACCCCACAGTTCAAGCTACAGATATTCTTTTCTATGAGTTTCTCTACTAGATGGCATGAATTCCTTTACAAAGTCATTAGCCCACTAGGAGCACGTGATTATGGCGCGTGAAGTCTGATCCTGCCAATTGTCTCCTTTGTAGAATCCTAAAACCAAAGAGCAGATTGAAAATCTCTTACGAAATGGGAAGAATAAGGAGCTGCGTGATCGTCTGTGCCGCAGGCTGACCTTTGGGACCGCCGGCCTCCGTTCCGCCATGGGGGCTGGCTTCTGCTACATCAACGATCTTACCGTGATCCAGTCGACCCAGGTGAGTTCCAGAGCCATTATGAAGGCTAAAAGCTCTTCGCCCCTCTCCTCTGTCCTACATAGGACACCAGATGCTTTGTTGGTGCCCCATAATGCATGAAAGACGTAACCTGAATCGGAAAAACCAATTTTAAAAAAACATTGTTTAATATGAGATGTGCCTCTGATACATCCTGGGTACATCTAAAGCAGGGATCTTCAAACTCGGCAACTTTGAGATTTGTGGCCTTTAGCTCTCAGAATTCAACTAGGATATTGTGTGGATTTCCAATCCCAGAATTCAACTTTAAGATCTGTGTACTTCGCCCCAGAATTCAACCTTAAAATGTATATAAGATGTATTTAAGATGTATGGACGTCAACTACTTTAAGTTGAAGTCCAATCATTTTCAGGTTGCCAAGGTTGAGAAACATTGATCTAAAATGTTTCTGCCATACTCTTCAACTAAAAAGGCTCAAAAACGGACAATAAAGCAAAGCAAGTTGTGTTTCCTCCTCTCGCTGCCAAATTCCCGTTTGAAAAAATGCAGCAGAAAAGGGCAAAATGGAAAGGGAGAGAGAGATGGAGAAGCGACATTTGGCTGATTTTCTGCCGTTTCTGAATTTCTGCTGTTGCTGTCCATTTAGCATTGCAGTTGCAGGCAAATTTTCAGTAGCGTAGAAGAACCGTGGATTTACACTAAGAGAAGGGTATCTGAGGCAGGACTTGGAGGAAGCAAGAGCTGGCATTGCTTTGGAGATTTTGGCATTGTGGAGGCTGTCCACAACCCTTCTTCCTTTGACTAGGCACTGAGTGTTCAACGAAACAGATTTGCCCAGTCTTGTTAAGTAATTCTAAACGGGGAAAAAAAATGCTTGGGGTTATTGGTGAACTTGGCTTAAACTTCCCTTGCAAGATAAAACAATAAAGTGGAACAGGGATTGCTCTTCTGAGCTTCCTGGAGGAATATTAAAACAGAGAGGGTTTGTTTTTCCTGAGCCTGCCAGAATATTATGTGGTTTTTTTAAGAAAAAGATTTAAATGGAAGAAACCCTGAGGAAACGCATTTAGAAATGAATTCAAATTATTGTCGCGTGGCCCTATTAAGAAGCAAAATGCTCATTGCTTGAAGCGCTGTCATTTCCAATGAAGGGAACATCGCTTTTTTATCTGATTTTTTTTAAAAAAATCTTGGGTGAAAGTGACATTCCAAGGAAGGCTGTGGCAGTGAGGCAGCATGGTTCATGTATACTTTGGCTTGCAACAGTCCATTTAATGACTGTTTGAAAAAGAGACTTATGACCCCTTTTTCACACTTACAACCATTGCAGGATCCTCATCATCACGTGATCAAAATTCAGATGCTTGGAGATGGGTTCATATTTATGATGGTTGTAGTGTCCTGGGGTCACGTGATCCTTTTTTGTGACATTCTGACAAGCAGAGTCAGTGCGGAAGCCAGATTTACTCAGCAGCCTTCTTACTAACTTAACAACTGCAGTGATTCGCTTAACAACTGTGGCAAGAAAAGTCGTAAAGTGGGGCAAACATCTCACTTAGAAACAGAAGTTTTGGGCTCAATTGTGGTTGTAAGTCAAGGACTACCTGTATAAACAGAGGCTTTCGTTCTTCATTCTCTTTTCTCCGAATTGACCATGTGTGAGTGGTGAACTTATTAACAATCTTTGTTATCAGTATTCGAAATATGAAGTGGTTGTGTTTGGGTGCGCACGGGAGATGTCTCCAGCAAGATTTGCTGTGCAGTAAAGTAAACATGAATTAATAGGATCAGGAATGGAGCAGGTCAAGAGGCCTTGGATCACTGTGGAAACATGCCAAACTCTGAACTTCCTTTTTCTTGACTCCCAAGTTGGTCATGCTCTGAAAGCCTGCTCAGCACGTGCTGGCTTTGTGTTTTGGTTTGCTGGGAAGAATGTGCAGTTGGAGATTGGCTGATAAATCTTAACAGGCGTTTCTGGGAGGAAGTTCATGTTCAGACACCAGGGAGTCTGTGGGGCTGCGTTTCGTTTTGTTGATTACATTCTGGGCTGCTGGGTAGCCTTTCTCTGCTGTTCTTTTGATCTAGGAGAATTTTTGTGGTTATTTGGTTATGAACAAATCCTCCATTTAGGGCGTGTCAGATTTTTCAGCTTTCAATTTCCAAACGTTAGGGGTGCTCAAAGGTTGTGACATGCCTTGGGGATTGTAAAGATGTTTTGGTTACTTTAATATAATTAAGTTTATTTTATTTTATTGTCATTGCACCTTGTACAGCGAAATTAAATGCCATCTTCAGTGTACATTATACATAAGAAAACTATAAAAAAATAAAATAAAAACACACATCACGTTCTACACAATTGAATTGAAAACCCCTGATACTGTATTAATATTACACTATACATTAGAATGCAAGATAGTTTCTGCCCTGGGAGAGAAGCTGTTTTTCAGCCTATATGTCCTTGTTTTTATTGTCCTGTACCGTCTGCCAGATGGTCATAGTTCAAAAAAAATGGTGCCCGGGATGAGATGGGTCTTTGGGAAGGTTTTGAACTTTCTTAAGGCAGCGGGGGGTTATAAAGCTCTTCCAAGGAGGGGAGGGGGCAGCCAATGATCCTCTGGGCAATGTCGTTAACCCTCTGGAGCGCTGTCCTATCTGCCCCTGTACAGTTGGCAAACCAGACACAGGTGCAGTAAGTTAAAGTACTCTCTATGGTGCAGCAGGAGAAGGTCACTAGCAGTTTTTCATTCAGGTGTTGTTTCCTGAGAAGCCTCAGGTCGTCTAATCTCTGCTGGGCCCTTTCGGCCAGAGCTGCAGTGTGAGTTGCCCCAGGTCAGCTCCTCTTGGACCACAACACCCAGAAACTTAAAACTGGCCACTTGCTCCACTTGGTCTCCATTGATAACCAAGAGCTGGGTGTCCTTGGATTTAGGTAATTTAGATGTGCTTGGTAAGTAACTACATAAATACCATAACTTTTTAACATTTTTTTTGTTTTTTACACACACACACACACACACACACAGTATTTTTGGAGGGAGGGGGGAAGAGGAAGGAATTAATGCTGCCACAAGAGAATAATGCTGATGTCTTGTAAATTTTCAGTAGTCACCCCAGGACTAGTGAGCATTTTTTTGGGGGGGTTAATGAAGGTGTGTTTTCTTGATCTTATCCTAACTGCCAGCCAAGTGTCCATGTTTAATTGAGGAAGATCGGTCAGCTGCCTTATCCATCCAGTGATATATCTTGGGTAAGTTGCAAATTGCACTTAGCAGTAGTTGCTCTTTATGTTCTAACTGCATTTGCATCTGTAGTAGCCTTTAGTAGGCTGGCTTGTAGTTGGGTAAAAGGTTAGTTTTGATCCTTACCTCCCTCCCCCCACCCCCCAATATTCCCTATATCAACCTTGTATTGCCCCATTGATTCTACTTAGAAGATAGAGATAGAACAGGGTGGTTTATATCCAAGAAAGTCCAAGTAAAACTGTAGAAATGTGGTTTAACCTCTGACTTCCACATCCAGGATCCTTCTTTCTACTACAGTGTTTCTCAGCCTTGCTGACTTAATAATGTGTGGATTTCAACTCCCAGAATTCCTCGGGCAGCCCTGCTGTAGCATATCCAGATTTTCTTTAACATTGCCTTTCACAGCTCATTTTTAGGTCTCTTGGTTATATCTTTAGGGTAGCATTTCTCAATCTTGGCAGCTTCAAGATGTGTGGACTTTGATTCCCAGAAGCCTTAGCAACAACCATGCTGGCTGAGGAATTCTGGGAGTTGAAGTTCACACATCTTAAATTGGGCAAGGTGTGGAGAAACACTGTTCTAATAAGTGAATGGAATCCAGAAGTTTTTGAAATGAACTAATGTCCAGAATTGGTCCTTACCTATACATTTTACTTATACATTTTTAAGTAGGGGTTTGGTTTTTGTTTTTTTTAAATCCATGTTGCAGTCAGCCCTAAGAAAAGGACTATGCAATGCAGATTTATTGAGCAATCGGTAAAGATCCAGGCACTAAGTCTCCTGAGTGGGATTTATGCTGACCGAAGTACCAGGCACTAAATCAGCATTCCCCCAAATAGCCATTTTGAGCCTCTGTTGTTCAAAGATACCATCTGGGGTGCATAATTTGAACCCCCACAACATGACTAATTTGGGAGAAATAAAAAAAAAATCAGTCCACAAGGTATGGACACCTATGCAGAACACAAAAAAGTGAATCAAGAAGAATATCAGGTGTCAGGTATGTAGAGAGTAGACTAAAGTTTCTCCCTGTGAAAATTACAAGTTAGAATGTGAAGTCTTTGCTTGCCTAACTTTTGGGCACCTAGCAATAGCAATAGCAGTTAGACTTATATACCGCTTCATAGGGCTTTCAGCCCTCTCTTAGCGGTTTACAGAGTCAGCATATCGCCCCCACAGTCTGGGTCCTCATTTCACCCACCTCGGAAGGATGGAAGGCTGAGTCAACCTTGAGCCGGTGAGATTAGAACCGCTAAACTGCAGATAACAGTCAGCTGAAGTGGCTGCAGTACTGCACTCTAACCACTTGGCTCTTCAGTCTTCAGTCTTTTATTCAGGAGTAGCACAGTTTCTTCTGTTTGTCATGCAGGGCATTTTAAGATTATGCTGTCATGCAGTCATATCTCAGCTTAATAAACTACAGGAGGTTAGAGTGTTGTTTGGCCTATGTGATTGATCTTCACCTCACTTCCTTTCTTCATATCCCTCCCATCCTATCGCTTTCCTACCCTCCCTAAAATTTTGCTTATCCAGAAAATGATCTGAAAACAAGTTAAGATTTTAACTTACTCGTTTTGAACCTGACAGTGGTCCAGATACCAAAGAATAACAAATGGAAAGCTTTGGGGCATTATTGGAGTTAGCTGTTGTGTGGAGAAAAGAGGCTGCTGATATATTGATCTATTTAACTTAAATAGAATTATCTGAAAGAGAGGAGAAGGAAGGGAAGAAAAAAGAAGAAATGGGAGGAAGGAAAAGGAAGGAAGGAGAAGCAAGAGGGAAGGGAAAAGAAGAAAAGGGAAGGAGGGAGGGAAGGAAGGAAGGAAGGAGAAAGGAGAAGGAAGGGGGAAGTCAAGAACTAACTTTACTTCCACTTTGCTCTCATAATTCTTCTTTCTGCAGATGGTGTCGTCTTGGTGGACCCAGAATACTTAAAAGAGCGGAAAGGTAAAATAATTGATGATTTATTCTTAAATTTACCTAGCAACCCAACTCACACACAGCGGCAACGGGCCATGTTAAAAATCCCACTTAAAAATTCACCATTTAAAACACTCTCACTTCCATCTCAGGAGGTTGGGCCCAAAAACAAGCCGCATGATTTACACACTTTGAGCTACGCAATTTGGGGTGAAGACCCTTGGAATGGGGTGGGAGCAGGAATGGATTTTCAGAGGGGGGAAAATTGCAGACCACGGGAACCATTTGCACCACTCGGGTGACTCTGAGGACACAGATAAAACCTCCAAGTGGCCTCAAGGACCCTCTCAAAGGATGCAAAGGACCAGCTGTCTGCAAGGAGCGTCAATCCTTCCCTTCCCCACCATCCAGTCAGAGCTGAAGAAGCTTCTGGGATGAGAAGAGAAACGTCTTCAAGGAAAAAGAGAAAGTCCAGTTGACTCTTGATTCTTGGGGCCAACCATGACCTGGATGACGGAGAATCTCTACAGAGTTTTAACTATACAATTTGGGGTGAAGACCCTTGGAATGGGGTGGGAAAAGGAATGGATTTACAGAGAGAGAAATATGGCAGACTACAGGAATCTTTTGCACCACTCAGGTGACCTTGAGGACACAGATAAATCCTCCAAGTGGCCTCAAGGACCCTCTCAGAGGATGCAAATGACCAGCTGTCTGCAAGGACTATAAATCCTTCCCTTCCCCACCATCCAGTCAGAGCTGAAGAAGCTTCTGGGATGAGGAGCGAAATGTCTTCAAAAGAAAAAAAAAAAAACAGAAAATCCAGTTACCTCTTGAAAAGGCCCCTTTGGGAGATCCATAGCCTGGATAGCAATAGCAATAGCAATAGCAGTTAGACTTATATACCGCTTCATAGGGCTTTCAGCCCTCTCTAAGCGGTTTACAGAGTCAGCCTATCGCCCCCAACAACAATCCGGGTCCTCATTTCACCCACCTCGGAAGGATGGAAGGCTGAGTCAACCTTGAGCCGGTGAGATTTGAACCGCCGAACTGCAGATAACAGTCAGCTGAAGCGGCCTTCAGTACTGCACCCCTAACCACTGCGCTACCTTGGCCAGAGAACCTCTACAAACTTTAAGCCACATGATTGCTTCCGGTAGCAAAATCTAGGATCCGTCTTGGCTTACTTTTATCACAACAAGTCACCGAATCGGAAGAGCATTTAAATTAAAGCCATTTTTTTTTAAGAGTCCTTTAATAAAAGCGTGGCGACTCACTGTGAAAAAAAGGGTCAATTTGGGAAAATCGCATTTAATTCGATCATCAGCGCTACAAAAAAACTTCAAAGCAAACGTTGATTTGGCTTAGGAAATTGTCACCTCTCCAGTTTCCAAGAAGGAAACCTCCAGGAAGTCCTCGACTTCCGACAGCCCATTTAGCGGCCGTTCAAAGTTACGACGGCGCTGGAAAAAAAATGCGACTTATGGTGGTTTTCCACCCTGTTGCAGCCTTCTCAGGGTCCCTCGTTTCAAAATTTAGGTGCTTGGCAAATGATTCGCATTTATGACGGCCGCAGTGTCCCGTCAGAGTCACGTGATCCCCCCTTTGCGACTTACTGACGAGCAAATTCAAGGGGGGAAGGCAAGATTCGCTTAACGACCATGTTACTCTCTTAGCAAATGCAACGATTCGCTTAGCCACACCGTGGCAAGAAAAAAATCGTAAAAGAGGGCAAACTCACTTAGCAAATGTTTCACTCTGCAACATAAATTTTGGGCCATTAGATAATACCATTAGACCACAACGTTGGAGAAACTTGAAAAGCTGATAGGAAATCCGTTATAACTACCTGCATGGAATTAGCAACCTAGTCTTATACTAGGTAAGGCGAGATGAGCCATGGGAGATGAAAATATGTAAAGAGATTTATCTATTTTTGTATCTTGTATTTTGTAAATCTTGCCTTTTTTTATATAACTTTCAAATAAGGGGGGGGGAAAGAAAGAGAACCAGGTCATCCCCTGAAGAGGAGAATATGTAAACACAACAACGGATAGAGTGGATGGAGGGAGGAGTAGAAGGAAAGATAGGAAGGAGAGGAGAAAGGAGAGGAATAGGAGAAAGGGAAAGGCAGAGGAAGAATGGGAGGGAATGTAAGAGTAGGAAAGAGGGGAGGAATGGGAAGAAGAGGGGAAGGGTAAAGGGGAGGAAGGGGAAGGAGAGAAGGGAAAGGAGAGGAGGAAGGAAGGAAGGAGAGAAGAAAGAGAAGAAGGGGGGTAGGAAGGAGGGAGGGAAGCAGGGAGGGAAGGAAGGAGGGAAGGAAGGAGAGAAGAAAGGGAAGGAAGGAGGGAAGGAAGGAGAGAAGGAGAGAAGAAAGGAGGGAAGGAAGGAGGGAATGTAGGAGAGAAGGAAGGGGGGAAGGAAGGAGGAAAGGAAGGGGGAAAGGAAGGAGAGAAGGAGAGAAGAAAGGAGGGAAGGAAGGAGGGAAGGAAGGAGGGAAGGAGAGAAGGAGGGAAGGGGGAAGGAGGGAGGGAGGGAAGGAGAGTAGGAGAGAAGAAACGAGGGAAGGAAAGAGGGAGGGAGGGAAGAAGAAGTAGGACCGTTGTAAGATAAGATGGATCTATGGGATGGTAAGAAAGCAATCTTCAAGTATATTGTCAACTGTAGGGAAAAAATTGTTATAAATACATATTATTAATTACAGTTATGAGATCATATAATTGTGAATGTATATATGAAATTGATAAAATAAATAATAATAATAAAAAATTTGGGGCCCAATTGTGCATGGGGGGATGGGGGAGGGGAGCCGGATTCACTTAACGACCGTAATGACTAGCTCAACAAAGGCAGCGATTCCCTGGACAACAGAAAAGCAATGAGATGGGGGAAGGAGGGGCGGGGGCAATCTCATTCCTGGGGGAATGACGTTGCAAAGGAAGGGAGCCGCCACCAAGAAGGCCCTGCTAGGTGTTCTTCCTTGACCGTTGAGTTTTTCTTCTTCTTAAACTTGGGTGTTTCCTCCCGTGGGTCTCGGAATCGAATTCTGACAGGTCCCCCTTCCCTAACCTTTGTCCCTCTGTTGATTTCGGGCATCTTGTTTCTCCCCGCAGTTTTTGTGACGTTGACCTGCGCTTTCCGTTACGGCCGCGAGGACCTGGACGTGCTGGGCCTCACCTTCCGCAAGGACCTCTTCGTCTCCAATGTCCAGGCTTTCCCTCCAGTGGCCGAAGAGAAGAAGCCGCTGACGAGGCTGCAGGAACGGCTGGTGAAGAAGCTGGGGGAGCAGGCGTACCCCTTCACTTTCGAGGTACTTCCCTCTGCTCTCCTTCCGGCCTCCGGTTGCCGTCCGCGCAGTCTTGGTAGCGAGGCTACTTTGGATAAGGTGGAGGATCTAAACGTGGTAGAATAGAATGAGCTGGAAGGGACCTTGGAGGTCTTCTAGTCCAGCCCCCTGCTCAAGCAGGAGACCCTATCCCGTTTCAGACAAATGGCCGTCCAGTCTTTTCTTGAAGACCTCCAGTGATGGAGCATCCATAACGTCTGGTGGCAACTTCTGTTCCACTGATTAATTGTCCTAACTGTCAGGAAATTCTTCCTCCGTTCTAAGTTACTTCTCTCCTTGATTAGTTTCCACCCATTGCTTCTTGTCCTACACTCGGGTGCTTTGGAGAATAGTTTGACTCCCTCTTCTTTGTGGCAACCCCTGAGATACTGGAAGGAAGGAAGGTGGGAGGGAAGGAAGTTGGGAAGGAAGGAAAGAAGGAAGGAAGGAAGGATCTCTCCTTGATTAGTTTCCACCCATTGCTTCTTGTCCTGCCCTCAGGTGCCTTGGAGAATAGTTTGACTCCCACTTCTTTGGGGCAACCCCTGAGATACTGGAAGGAAGGAAGGTGGGAAGGAAGGAAGGAAGGAAGATGGGAAGGAAGGAAGCAGAGAAGAAATGGAGGGAGGGAGGAAGCAAGGAGAGAAGGAAGGAAGGAGAGGAGGGAAGGGAGGAGAGGAGAGGAGGGAAGGGAGGAGAGAAGGAAGGATGTCTCCTTGATGAGTTTCCACCCATTGCTTCTTGTTCTGCCCTCAGGTGCTTTGGAGAATAGCTTGACTCCCTCTTCTTTGGGGCAACCCCTGAGATACTGGAAGGAAGGAAGGTGGGAAGGAAGGAAGTTGGGAAGGAAGGAAAGAAGGAAGGAAGGAAGGAGAGAAGGAAGGAAGGAAGATGGGAAGGAAGGAAGCAGAGAAGAAATGGAGGGAGGGAGGAAGCAAGGAGAGAAGGAAGGAAGGAGAGGAGGGAAGGAAGGAGAGAAGGAAGGGAGGAGAGAAGGAAGGATGTCTCCTTGATGAGTTTCCACCCGTTGCTTCTTGTTCTGCCCTCAGGTGCCTTGGAGAATAGTCTGATTCCCTCTTCTTTGGGGCAGCCCCTGAGATATTGGAAGGCTGCTATCATGTCTCCCCTAGTCCTTCTCTTTGTTAGACTATACTAAATTAGACTACAACAGAACTGGAAAGGACCTTGGAGGTCTTCTAGTCCAGCCCCCTGCTCAAGCAGGAGAACTTATACCATTTCAGTAAGTGACTGTCTAGTCTCTTCTTTAAAACCTTCAGTGATGGAGTGCCTATGATTTCTGGAGGCAACTTGTTCCACTGATGAATTGTTCTAACTCTCAGGAAATTCCTCCTCAGTTCTAAGTTGCTTCTCTCCTTGATTAGTTTCCCTTGATTTCCTCCTTGATTCTTGTCCTGCCCTCAGGTGCTTTGGAGAATAGCTTGACTCCCTCTTCTCTGTGGCAACCCTTGAGATATTGGAAGGAAGGAAGGTGGGAAGGAAGGAAAGAAGGAAGGAAGGAAGGAAGGAAGGAAGGGAGAAGGAAGGAAGGAAGATGGGAAGGAAGGAAGCAGAGAAGAAATGGAGGGAGGGAGGAAGCAAGGAGAGAAGGAAGGAAGGAGAGGTGGGAAGGGAGGAGAGGAGG
>NC_045546.1:1440049-1450049 GCF_009769535.1 Thamnophis elegans
GTCGCCCCCAACCTGTTGTAACTTGGTTGTAATGCCTGCAAGACATCTTTTCTCTTTGGACTTCAGGCCTGCCTACTTTCTATGGTGGGAAAATGAGAGGGGGTTAGATGATATGCAGCCATAACAACATTCTTTCTAGAAAGCCAAGGTCATCCTTTGTCTCTGCACCTCTGCACCTGACCGGAACTGGATGGGTGGAAGCTGCCAGCGTGGCAGTGGGAGATTGGACCATGGGATGGGCTGGTGGGTGTGGGGGCAAGATCTTGAATTTATAACTGGGTGTGGAAAACCAGGAAGCTTTCCGATTCGGGTTTCCCCAGATGTGCCAACATGGCTCTCTTCATAAAGTGGAACTCTGTGCAATAATCGGACTCTGATTTAATTTTGGATGCTATTTGGAACCCCTGACGTTAACCCGAATCTCTCTTAAAAAATACTTTACCAGCTACCCCTAACCTCAGGGTGCTGGCTGGGGTCCTGAGCCCCAACGTCGACCCGAACCAGGGCGGCGCAAAGACTCAGGGAAGATGGAGGAAGAGAAGCAGCCCATGGAGGAAGCTGTAGAGGACAGATCGGCCTTCTCCGTCGAGACCATCTACTCGCCTTCCCAAGCGGTGGTGGAAGCTGCGGAGGCCGCGGAGAGTGGCACGGATTTCTGTGGCTTCGGTTGTTGATAGAAGCAAGACGGCCTGTGGGAGCTCCGAGTCTTCATCTAGATCAGCCTTTCTCAAACCTTGAAAACAAGCTGTCGGGTTTCCTAAAAATGCCCTAATTGATTCATGAGTATCAAGCCAAGTTTCAATGCAAAACCTGTCATTTCTTAGGAGCCCCCATTAGGCCTTTTCGCAGTCAGAGCTAAGCTTCGTTTGAGTTATAGCTGACCTTCCTTCCCTTCCCCTCAGTCTGTGTCATAAATCACATTTCCCAATGAGGTGCACCCCTCTCCTGTGCCTGCTGCAGTAAATCTGAGATCTGACGTTCGCGGAAAGTTTGTGTGGAATGCATACTTCTCACTAATCCCCCCGCTTCTCACATCATGACAACTTTAGGAATTGACACAAGCCAGATATCCATCTGTTTTCCCTGAGTCTTTTCGCCGCCCGGATCGACATTCGGGGCTGAAGATCCCGGACAGCATCCCGGATGCTGACGGAGTTTTTAAAAAGGATTCGGGTTAATGTCAGGGTTCCAAGTAACGACCCCCAAGGAAAGAAGACTCTGAACTTTGCTTGAGTGTCCTCAAAGTTCCATTTTATTAGAGATGTCACGTTGGCACATCTGGGAAAACCCGAATCTGAAAGTTTCCAGGTTTTTCCGCACCCAAAAGAAAGTTTGAGGTCGTCAGATGTTCCGTCCAAAACTGGAGGTGCCTCCCAGTCACACCCCTCCAGATGCAGGGCAAAGTGTCCTTGACTCTGTGAGAAGAGCTTTTGCGACCTTTTGACGAGCAAAGGCGGAAGCCAGATTTGCTTAATGACCAGATAATTTACAGGTAGTCCTCGACTTACGACCACAATTGAGCCCAAAATGTATGTTGCGGAGTGAAGCATTTGTTAAGTGAGTTTGCCGCGTTTTGCGGCTTTTTCTTGCCACGGTGGTTAAGCGAATCGTTGCATTTGTTAAGTGAGTAACACGGTCGTTAAGCGAATCCGGCTTTCCCCCTTGACTGAAGGTCACAACCAGGGGAATCACGTGATCCTGGGACGTTGTGATCGTCACAAATATGAACTTAGTTGCCAAGCGTTTCCATTTTGCGACCAGGAGGATTGTGCTACGGTCGTAAGTGTGAAATGTGGTCCTAAGTCACTTTTTTTCCAGAGCCGTCGTAACTTTGAGCGGTCACTAAACTGAGTGTTGTACGTCGAGGATGACCTGTATTTAACAGCTGCAGTGACTCACTTAACAACTGTGGCAAGAAAAAGTTGTAAAATGGGGCAGATTCACTTAACAACCAACTCACTTAACAAATGTTTCACTCTGCAACATGAATTTAATATAGCAATAGCAGTTAGACTTATATACCGCTTCCTAGGGCTTTCAGCCCTCTCTAAGCGGTTTACGGAGTCAGCATATTGCCCCCAACAACAATCTGGGTCCTCATTTCACCCACCTCGGAAGGATGGAAGGCTGAGTCAACCCTGAGCCGGTGAGATTTGAACCGCTGAACTGCAGATAACAGTCAGCTAAAGTGGCCTGCAGTACTGCACCCTAACCACTGCGCCACCTCGGCTCATTGAATTTAAGGCTCAAATGTAGTTGTAAATCAAGGAGTACCTATATACTGGTATATCTGTTTGGGGAGTTTGGAAGGGGAAGGCTGGGGTAAACATTTTGCATTGTGATGTTGTCTGTCTTGTCCCCAATTGCTGGTACAGGAACTCCGTGCGCCTGGTTATCCGGAAAGTCCAGTATGCGCCCGAGCGGCCTGGCCCGCAGCCTATGGCCGAGACCACCCGGCAATTCCTCATGTCCGACAAACCCCTCCACTTAGAAGCATCGCTGGATAAAGAGGTTCTTGAGCTATTTGTCGTATTGATTTATTTGTCAAACGTGTAGAACAGTGTTTCTCAACCTTGGTGACTTTAAGTCCTGTGGACTTCAACTCCCAGAATCCCCCAGCCAGCATAGCTGGCTGGGGGATTCTGGGAGTTGAAGTCCACAGGACTTAAAGTCACCAAGGTTGAGAAACACTGGTGTAGAAGATAACAAGTGGGGGGAAAAATTGGAATGAAAACTATAAATAAACTATAAACTATAAAAACTATAAATCGACAATGGCAGCAGCCTACAAGGAAAACATGTATAAAATGTTCTCTAAATGGCATCTCCCGCCAGCGAGTCCGGCTAAAATGTACCCGAACTTATCAGCGGAATGTTGGAAATGTAGTCAAAACCCAGGAACATATGACCCCCACGTGGTGGTTATGTCCAAAGTCAAAGAATTTACTAAACCGCAAGTAGATTTGAAAACAGGATTTTTTTTTTTTTCTGTTGGGAATGCCTACAAGGAAATACGACAAAAAAACCCACAATATTTAATTATACGTATCGTAACGGCAGCGAGAATAATATAAACACAAAATTTGGAAGAAGAAGGAGAAGGAGGAGGAGGAGGAGGAGGAGGAGGAGGAGGAGGAGGAGGAGAAGAAGAAGAAGAAGAAGAAGAAGAAGAAGAAGAAGAAGAAGAAGAAGAAGAAGAAGAAGAAGAAGAAAAGAAAAGAAAAAGAAAAGAAAAGAAAAAGAAAAGAAAAGAAAAAGAAAAGAAAAAGAAAAGAAAAAGAAAAAGAAAAAGAAAAAGAAAAAGAAAAGAAAAAGAAAAAGAAAAGAAAAAGAAAAAGAAAAAGAAAGAAATCTGGGGTCCTTGGTGCCCTCTGAGCTGGATTTTCTTGTAGACATCTCATTATCTGATTAGGTTACATCATCAGTGTTGGGGGAGGGAGTGGGTTTCCAGGGAGGAGGACGGTGGGGTATTTGGTGTTCTCTGAACTTGGTGATTTTCTTGCAGACATTTTATTACCTGACTAGGTTACATCACCAGGGCTAGAAGGGGGGGGAGGAGGAGGAGGAGGAGGAGAAGGAGGAGGAGGAGAAGAAGGAGGAGGAGGAGGAGGAGGAAGGAGGAGGAGGAAGGAGGAGGAGAAGGAGGAGGAGGAGGAGGAGGAGGAAGGAGGAGGAGGGAGGAGGAGGAGGAGGAGAAGAAGAAAAGAAGAAGAAGGAGGAGGAGGAGGAGGAAGAAGAAGGAGGAGGAGGGGGAGGAGGAGGAGGAGAAGAAGAAGAAGGAAGGAGGAGGAGAGGGAGGAGGAGGAGGAGAAGAAGAAAAGAAGAAGAAGAAGAAGAAAAGAAGATGAAGAAGATGAAGAAGAAGAAGAAGAAGAAGAAGAAGAAGAAGAAGAAGAAGAAGAAGAAGAAGAAGAAGAAGAAGAAGAAGAAGAAGAAGTGTCTACAATCCGAGGGGAACGTTAAATTGAAAGAGATGTGCAGAAATGGACAAACTCCCAAAAGAAATAAAAGAAAAGGAGGACTTTTTCAGAGACTGTTCACCTTTGAACGCCTTCTCAATCTGTGGCTTGTCTCTCCGCTGATCTTTTTTAAAAAAGTTTTTATTGCACATTTTCAAGTTTAAAAACCGCAAGTGAAAATAAAAAGAGCAAAGGGAAAAAAACAAGAAAATATAACAACAAACACAAAACAATAAAAACACAAACAACATAGCCATATAATATAACGTTACAGCTTCCCGTATTAGCACGTACATTCTGCTTTCATAGTCTGCTATTCATTTATCACCTTCTCGTAGTTTTTAACAATTCTAATGCTAATGTAGAGTTGGAAGGGACCACGAAGGTCTTCTAGTCCAACCCCCTGCTCAAGCAGGAGACCCCGGGCCATTTCAGGCCCACGGCTATCCAATCTCTTCTTAAAAGTCTCCAATGATGGAGTGCCCACAATTTCTTTTTTTTTTTTTTTTTTATTAAATGTTTTTTAGTTTTAGTTTAAAACTGGTACAACATCTTTCTTAATATATCAATCAATTACAAATAATACAAAAAAAGACAAAAACAACAATCAGAAAAACAAAACAAAACACAGGTGTCTATTATGAAAAAATAAGAAGTATATCAACTGGTTACAACATGTTTTGGTGCTTCTCTTCCGTTGACTCCTATTAATTCAAATATCTTAACTCGAATATTTACCATATCAACATCATTATACCTCCGGTTTTAAATATTGTAGTTATTTAAACATCCTTCATCCTTAGTTATGCTAAGGAATTAGTCCATAACACATGCTGGCAGTTCATTTACTTATTTATAAAATCCTCTATTATCATCAAATCCTCATATTCTATTTTAACTAAACATCCATAATATTCAATTATATCATATATCTTAACATCTTCCAAATATTGATTAACATTTAATTATATGGATTTTATTTAGTTTTTTAATAATGCTAATTATTATAGTTAATACTCTTTATGTATGACCTAAAGTTATCGTATCAACTCCACATTATATACATTACTATCAATATCAATTATTATTCAGCAATATCTGTTACACAAAAAAGCAATTAGGTTTAGCTAGTTTTCAGTTGTATTCATCAATCTATCAACCAATTCCAAATTATATATATTGCTATCTATATCAGTCATTATTCAGCTATATCTATTACAAATTGAAGTAATCCGATCTAGATTCTGTTTTAGTTAAACATCCATAATATTCAATTATATCATATATCATAACATTTTCCCAGTATTGGTTAATATTTGATTGTATGGATTTTACTTAGTTTTTTAACAATGCTAATTATTGTAGTTAATACTCTTTATATATAATCTAAAGGCATTTTCTCATATCCAATTGTTAGTTATCATATCAACTCCACATTATATACATTGCTATCAATAACAATTATTATTCAGCAATATTTGTTACTCAAAAAGAAAACAATTAGGTTTAACTAGTTTTCAATTGTATTCATCAATCTATCAGCCAGATCCAAATTATATATATTGCTATCCATATCAGTCATTATTCAGCTTTATCTATTATAAATAAAGTAATCCGATCTAGCTGATTTTAAATTGTATTGCATCTGTCAGCCTGTGTCCCTCCAACAGCAAAATTTCCTCCGTCCAGTAGCCATTCGTTGGATCCATTTACCAAATGTTTCCATCAGCAAGTCCAAACAAAAATATTTCGGCACCTTTAGATTCTGAATGTCGGTGATGAAATAATAAAGTTGTCCTAAGCTTATAAAGCTTCCCAATTTAACTTTAATTCTCAAGGGTGGGTTCTCCATTCCTTCTGCAGACTGTCTCTTTAAATGAGTCGTCTTTATGGCTTCCCCCCTCGTCTCTTCCTCTGAGATAGACCAGACACCATTTCTCACATTTTCCGTTTGTGTTTCAGGAACATTTAAGCATTCAACGATCTCAGTTTTAACTTCATATTTTAGAATTAATTGATCCAGTTTTCTTTCCAGCCTTTGGTAAGAATGAAAAAGTCCTCTACACGCAGAGAAAAGAGTCTGAAATGAAATCTTAGAGGTATCTTGGGACGCCATGATGTGTCGTAGTTAAAATAGGGGCTCTCTTTTTTTCCCCACAGGCTTCAAAGCACTTTTAACTTTTTTTTTTTTTTTTAGTCTCTTACCGGCTGTCAATCTTATCTAGTTGTAGACAGAACTAGATAGTAAAGTAATAAAAATGTCGAGTCGTGACGGGCTAATTAGTAGGAGATAAGTTTTACAATCCACTTAGGGAGATTCAGAGGGGGGAGGGTGTCGCAGAGTTTCTTGAAGCATTTAAGAAGTAAAGTAACCACCAGTCATAAATCCATTAAAAAAGCTAATTCGCCGCTAGATCTTCTTGTTGTTTGGTTTTCAATTAGCTTAATTTTTAACACGAACAGTTTCTCTTAGGTAATAAAATCAGCTTACCAGATGACATCATTTCTTCCATTCTTAGGGGCAACTGCAGTTTCAGTTAGCATGCAGCTAATCCAAAAAGGAATTGGCACGGGGAGTTAATACCCTCCCCCAGAGATTTGCGAATATCTCTGGGGTCCTGGGTCCCTCCCCACCTTCACTGTCGTCTTCGGGACAGCTAGAGTTCAAAGAACCCGTCCAAAAATCCTTTGGTATAGAGGAATTTCAGGAGTAGCCTAAAACTCCATCTTCTCACTGCTAAGCCCCGCCTTCTTCCGGAGTGCCCACAATTTCTAGTGGCAAGCTGTTCCACTGGTCAGTTGTCCTCACTGTTAGGAAATTCCTCCTTAGTTCTAGCTTGCTTCTCTCCTCGATTAGTTTCCATCCGTTCGCTTCTTGTCCAGTCTTCTGGAGCTTTGGAGAATAGAATGACAGAATGACAGAGGTGGAAGGGACCTTGGAGGTCTTCTAGTCCAACCCCCTGCTTAGACAGGAAACCCTACACCACTTCAGTCAAATGGTTATCCAACATCTTCTTGAAAAATTCCAGTGAGGAAGCTCCCACTATATATTACAATATAATCATCAAATTTTACATATATACATTTTCCTTCCTCGGATAATCCATAGTTTTTCAAACTTTTATTTCTCGTTTTGGCTTCTATTCTCTAGCCCAATATTTCTCAACCTTGGCAACTTGAAGATGTCCGGACTTCAACTCCCAGAATTCCCCAGCCAGCAAATGCTGGCTGGGGAATTCTGGAAGTTGAAGTCCGGACATCTTCAAGTTGCCAAGGTTGAGAAACACTGTCCTAGCCACTTGTACAGTCTACTCCAAATTTTATAACCGTCCAACTCTTCCCTTTCTTTTAACTCTGTGGTCATCCTGTCCATTTCAGCACATTTGAGCATCTTCCTTATTACCCTATCACCTGAGGGTGGGGGGGGGGTAGTTTCTTTGCTTCCAATTTTGCACAAAGGCGATCCTAGCAACGGTTAGCATGTGCAAAATTATGTATTGATATTTCTTATCCCAAGGAACTGGGGTGTGTCTAGTTTAATGAAAAGAAGGACCAGGGGAGACATGATAGCAGTCTTCCAATATCTCAGGGGCTGCCCCAAAGAAGAGGGAGTCAAACTATTCTCCAAGGCACCTGAGGGTGGAACAAGAAGCAATGGGTGGAAACTAATCAAGGAGAGAGCCTTCCTTCTCTCTTTCCCTCCTTCCTTCCCTCCTTCTCTCCTTGCTTCCTCCCTCCCTCCCTTCTCTGCTTCCTTCCTTCCCTCCTTCCTTCCTTCTCTCCTCCCTTCCCTCCTCTCCTCCCTTCCCTCCTCTCCTTCCTTCCTTCTCTCCTTGCTTCCTCCCTCCCTCCATTTCTTCTCTGCTTCCTTCCTTCCTTCTCTCCTTCCTTCCTTCCTTCCTTCTTTCCTTCCTTCCCACCTTCCTCCCTTCCAATATCTCAGGGGTTGCCCCAAAGAAGAGGGAGTCAAACTATTCTCCAAGGCACCTGAGGGTGGAACAAGAAGCAATGGGTGGAAACTAATCAAGGAGAGAAGCAACTTAGAATGGAGGAGGAATTTCCTGACAGTTAAGAACAATTAATCAGTGGAACAGAAGTTGCCTCCAGAAGTTGTGAATGCCCCAACACTGGAAGTCTTTAAGAAGATGTTGGATGGCCATTGGTCTGAAGTGGTGTAGGGTTTCCTGCCTAGGCAGTGGGTTGGACTAGAAGACCTCCAAGGTCCCTTCCAACTCTGCTATTCTATTCTATATCTTTGGGTCTCGTACGCCTAATAAACTTAAATGTGGTGTCAGTAGTCCTATCACTCCTTTCCGGAGGAATACTTTGCCTTGGACTCTGATTTAATTTGGGATGTTATTTGAATCCCAGTTCTGATCCAACAGAGAGGTCCGGTTTCAATGCTCTCTTCCCCACAGATCTATTACCACGGGGAACCCATCAACGTTAATGTCCACGTGACCAACAACACCAACAAGATGGTCAAGAAGATTAAAATCTCAGGTATCGAGGAAGGGTCTCTTGCCTTGGCCTCGGGGGGGGTGGCATCAAGGAGAGAAGGCAGGGTGTCTGTCCCTCCCCCCACGACGAGGATCTGGACCTCCTCCAGGCAGAGCGGGAGGCAGAAAGGTTTTGCAGAGTTGTTGGGGGGGGGGGTGCATGGAGCTTGGCTGTCCAGGATTGGGAGTCTGGGGGATGGCGTGAGGCCATCAAAAAGCTATTTTTGTCCTTTGGGTCCCTGGAGGGAAGGGCAGGAAGAGGGAGGGAGGGAGGGAGGGATATCAAATCCAGAGGACTTTGGAGTCCAGGCTCTGAAGCAAAGGTCAGGCGGGACACGGGAAGGAGTGGGAAGGGTCCTGTTTTTAAGTGCGCTTTGTTTACATACATATTTTACACTTTTAAAACATGCATGTTAAACAAAATATGTCTGTCACTTCTCTTCTCTCCTCCCTTCCCTTCTCCTTTCCTCTTTCCTCCCCTCCATTCCATTCTATTGCCTTCTCTTCTTTTCCCTTCTCTCTATTCTATTCTATTCTTCTATATTTATATTCTATTCTATATTCCTTATTCTATTCTATTCCCCTTCTTTTCTTTTCCATCCTTCTCTCTCTTCTCTTCTCAGTTCCCTTCTCTCCTCTCCCCTCCCTTTCCCTCTTTCCTTTCCTTCCTTCCCTCTCTCCTTTTCTTCCTTCTTCCTTTCCTCCTCTCCTCTCCCCTCCCCTCTTTCCTTTCCTTCCTTCCCTCTCTCCTTTTCTTCCTTTCCTCCTCTCCCCTCCCCTTCCCTCTTTCCTTTCCTTCCTTCCCTCTCTCCTTTTCTTCCTTCTTCCTTTCCTCCTCTCCTCTCCCCTCCCCGTCCCTCTTTCCTTTCCTTCCTTCCCTCTCTCCTTTTCTTCCTTCTTCCTTTCCTCCTCTCCCCTCCCCTCTTTCCTTTCCTTCCTTCCCTCTCTCCTTTTCTTCCTTCTTCCTTTCCTCCTCTCCTCTCCCCTCCCCTCTTTCCTTTCCTTCCTTCCCTCTCTCCTTTTTTTCCTTCTTCCTTCCCTCCTCTCCTCTCCCCTCCCCTCTTTCCTTTCCTTCCTTCCCTCTCTCCTTTTTTTCCTTCTTCCTTTCCTCCTCTCCTCTCCCCTCCCCTCTTTCCTTTCCTTCCTTCCCTCTCTCCTTTTCTTCCTTCTTCCTTTCCTCCTCTCCTCTCCCCTCCCCTTCCCTCTTGAAGGACATTTCTTTCAACACCTCTCTTCTTTTCTTCCTCCTCTCCTCCTCTCCCCTCCCTTCTTTCCTTTCCTCCTCTCTTCCTCTCTCTCCTCTCCTGGTCCCCTTTCCTTCCCTCTCCCTCCTCCCCTTCTCTCCTTTTTTTTCTTCCCCTTTCCCTCCTCTCTCTCCCTTCCCCCCCCCGCCTCCTTCTTCCTCCCCTCCATTCCTTTCCTCATCTCTCTCCCTTCCTTCCCTCTCTCCTTCTTCTCCTCTCCCCCTGTTACAAAAGTAATTTTATTTCCATTTTATTCCCTATTTTCTTTCATTCCCCACCCACCCACCCACCCCCAGGT
>NC_045546.1:1455049-1499798 GCF_009769535.1 Thamnophis elegans
ATTCTATATTCTATTCTATATTTTATTTTATTTTATTCTATTCTATTCTATATTCTATTCTATTCTATATTTTATTTTATTCTATTCCATTCCATATTTTATTCTATTCTCTTTTCTATTTTATTTTATTCTATATTTTATTCTATTTTTAAAACTATTCTATTCTATTCCATATTTCTATTCTATTCTATTTTTATACTATTCTATTTTCTTTTGTTTTTCTATAATGATAATGATAATTCTGTTCTCCTACTCTACAGAATTCTGTTCTGTTGCGTTCTAACTCTCTTCTCTCCTCTCCTTCCAACCTGCCAGCTTGCTGGGAGATCTTGCCTCCAGGTAACAACACCTTTCAAATTCTACCTGTGCTGATCAAATGCAGTGCAACCTCCCTCCACCAGGGGCATCCACAGGGAAAGTCGAAACAGTCAAGGGTGGGGTTTTTTGCACACAAGAGATGGCTGAGAAGCCATCTTGACTTTTCTGACCTCCTCCGTGGAAGCCCCTGCCTTTGCATGCAGAGATCTGATCCCCCACCTAGAAGGGACGGGGTACTAATACTGTTACCACATCGCTGCAGCACTGGTGATGTTCCCTAGTATGGTGATGAAACGTCTGCAAAAAAACAGCCGAGCTCAGAGAGCACCAAAGACCCTTCATAAATAATTAGAATAAATTATAATTATTGACACTATTTTAATAGCACCCTTTTCAAAAGTTAGTCCTTTGGGAGAGAATAAACCCCTCAAAAGCGAAACCTTCATCTGAAGGAGGCTAAGGATTAGAAATGAGGACTAGAAGCTTGAGGCGGTATAGCTGTGGCAGAGGTAAGGCAGGATCTTAAAGCAAGGTAACCTTTTAAGAGAGGTTTAGGGGAGCAGAAAAAGTGCTTTTGGGAGGAGTAATAATCCCCCCGAAAGTGAAACCTTCATGTATAGGGAGCTAAGGATTAGAAATGAGGACTAGAAGCTTGAGTTGGTCGAACGCAGGCGGCTAGATCCCCTGGAGAGTCTTGAGTTCTCCCCAAGGGGCATCCATGGGGTTTCCTACGTTGATTAAAAATTAATTTCTAAACAAAGCAGCTGAAATGGAGAAGATCACCCCAACCTCCCTCCCCGATCCCATATCGAGAAACGAATGTCGGAATCCCACACGATTTGCAGCAAGAAAGCCAAGTTCTCCTCCCTTCAAAAATGGGTTTCTTTGAATGCCTTGCTGGGAATTGGGGCCAACCTGGCTCCCCATAAACCCAGTTTAGGAAATCCTGGCCAGGCAGACACCCCCAAAACTCCAGGCCTTGCGAAGAGCGCAGTCCCGGAGGAAGGAGGCTGGTGCCGGCCATACCCAAAATGGATCCCTTACTTACTTTCTTTCTTTCTTTCTTTCTTTCTTTCTTTCTTTCTTTCTTTCTTTCTTTCTTTCTTTCTTTCTTCTTTCCAGCGATGTGGCCGTGGAGCTGCCATTCACCCTGATGCACCCTAAACCCAAGGAAGAGTTGTTGCAAAGGGAGGGTGAGTCTGTCTGTACGGGGCCGACCTGGGCAGGAGGGAGATGAGCATCCTCCTGGAAGAACATCCATGAGGACTGCTGCCTTGAGAGGGCTGGCTAGTTGGAAGAATCAAGTCGGCTGGCTGGGGGTGGGGGGAGGCAGGGGGGGGCATTACACCCGCTGTCCAAGGAACGAGATGAATTGGCTTTGTTTCTTGTTTTCAGCGCCCGAAAATGAAGCTCCCATCGACACAAATCTCATAGAACTTGACACGAAGTGAGTCAAATCACCTTGTGTGTTTGTGTGTATTTGTGTATGTTTGTGTGTCCGTGTCCTTTCCATGTAGTCCAGCTACTCTGCCTTGTAGAGGCAGTCCTCAAACTTACAAGATATGAAGGAACGGTTGCTGGAACTGGGTATGTCTAGTTTAATGAAAAGAAGGGCTGGGGGAGACAGGATAGCAGCCTTCCAATATCAGTAACTGAATAGTCACTGAACAAATTGGCGTAAGCCGAGAACTAGCTGTATTGGGAAAACCACTCTCCTTGTTGTAGCCCGCCAGCAGCCAGAGGAGCTGGTAGCCTATTCGGACAGTGAGGAGGTTGGGGAGGAAGATGGGACAGTCCTAGAGTCTGGGGGAGGCTCTGAGGAGGGGTCTGCGTCGGAGGCAGAGAGGGGGCCAGGGCCATCCGACAGTTATCAGCTGCCTTCGGAGTCAGACATCGGTGGGGCAGAAGAACAGCTGGAGCCTGTTCCCAGTGTGCGCATGCGCAGAGCTGCCAGAGGAAGGGAGCAGCTAAAGAACAGGGGTCGACTTGGGAGTAAAGCCACAGGTAGACGGTGAATGGCCCCTCCCAGAAGGAATAAAAGAGGAGCAAAAGGGGAGGGGAGTTTGCAGGAGGCCATTAGTTCGCTTCATTGGTTCGTGACTCTCCGAGGCTCCTGGCCAAGTTCTGCAGATCTCGGCCTGGCAGCTCTCCAAGCCAGATAAGGTCTGTGACTGTAAATCCTCCCTTGAAAGACTTTGCTGGATGTGAAGGAGCAGAATTCACAGGAAATGAATAAAAGGGTTTGGGGGAAGCCTCAATCAGAACATTCTCGTTCTCACCTGCTTCTTTTCACTAGTGTGGAAAAAAAAACATGCAGTCACCCGTCACTTTTTTCAGTGCTGTTATAACTTTGAACGGCCACTAAACGGAACGCTGTAAGTCGAGGACTACCCGGAATAGGAAACACGCTCTGGCTGCAGAATGAGGTTTCTCCCCTTCACCCCGCCCGCTTTTCCCCAGCCCCCTGACCCATTTCCTTCTCTCCCCTTTTTCTTCTGCCCCAGTGACGATGACATCGTCTTCGAAGATTTCGCCCGGCAGAGACTCAAGTGCATGAAGGACGAGGAAGAGGAGGCCGACGGGACGAACTCATCACCGCAGCTGAATGACAGATAAACTGCCCGCCTTCCTCCTCCTCCTCCCCCTCCCCCATTTCCACTCCGAGCGTCCCGGCACTCCCCCTACTCTTTTCTATCAGTTTTTGGAATTGCGTTGTTTTTAAACACGTCGACTGGGAGCCTGTAGAGGGGGTGGGTGGGAATGCAACGCCCGCCCCCTCCTCCTGCAAACACCCAAGGCCGCCGTCCGGTTTGAATATTGCAGACGGACGGAGGGGGTCTAAGAAGGGAGCTGCGTTGTCGAGCGCCACGCTTAGGGCATGTGTGTGGGCGTGCATGTGTGTCTCTGTGTGTGTGTGTCTGTGTGTGTGTGCTGGGAAGGGTGATTGTATCAGGACACGGAGGGTCCTTGGTGCTCTCTGAGCTTGGTAGTTTTCTTGCAGACGTTTCATGACCCAACTAGCGAACATCATCAGTGCTACAAGGGAGGTGGGTTTGTGGAGAAGAGGAGAGGAGGAGGAGGAGGAGGAGGAAGACTGTGGGGTCCTTGGTGCTCTCTGAGCTTGGTAGTTTTCTTGGAGACGTTTCATGACCCAACTAGCGAACATCATCAGTGCAAGAAGGGATCAGGGCTGAGGGGGAGGAGGAGGAGGAGGAGGAGGAGGAGGAGGAGGAGGAGGAGGAGGAGGAGGAGGAGGAGGAGGAGGAGGAAGACGACTGTGGGGTCCTTGGTGCTCTCTGATCTTGGTAGTTTTCTTGGAGACATTTCATGACCCAACTAGCTAACATCATCAGTGCTAGAAGGGAGGTAGGTTTGTGGAGAAGAGGAGAGGAGGAGGAGGAGGAGGAGGAAGACTGTGGGGTCCTTGGTGCTCTCTGAGCTTGGTTGTTTTCTTCCAGACGTTTCATGACCCAACTGGGTAACATCATCAGTGCTAGAAGGGAGTTGGGTTTGCTCTCTGTTCATCTACCATGACTTGTACGATCAGTGTTGGTGGGAGTGTTGGTTTCTTGTGAAGTCCTTGGTGCTCTCTGAGTTTGGTGGTTTTCTTTCAGGCGTTTCACGACCCAACTGGGTAACATCATCAGTGCCATTAAGGTTCCAGTAGACGAGAAGGCACCAATGGTATTTCCTAGTAAGCATCATCTAAAGAACGGTTGCAGGAACTGGGCATGTCTAGTTTAATGAAAAGAAGGACTAGGAGAGACATGATAGCATCTTCCAATATCTCAGGGGTTGCCCCAAAGAAGAGGGAGTCAAGCTATTCTCCAAGGCACCTGAGGGCAGGAGAAAAAGCAATGGGTGGAAACTAACCAAGGAGAGAAGCAACTTAGAAATAAGAAGAAATTTCCTGACAGTTAGAACAATTAACCAGTGGAACAGAAGTTGCCTCTAGAAATTGTGAATGCCCCAACACTGGAAGTCTTTAAGAAGATGTTGGATAGCCATTTGTCTGGAACGGTATAGGGTTTCCTGCCTAGGCAGGGGGTTGGACTAGAAGACCTCCAAGGTCCCTTCCAACTCTGCTATTCTATTTGGGTCATGAAACCTCTGCAAGAAAACAAGCAAGCTCAGAGAGCACCAAGGAGCCCACAGTCGTCCTCTTCTTCCTTCCCTTCTCCTTCCCTTCCACTCACGTACCCCTCCTCCCTTCTAGCACTGATGATGTTAGCTAGTTGGGTCGCGAAATGTCTGCAAGAAAACAAGCAAGCTCAGAGAGGACCAAGTCCTCCTCGTTTCAACCCTGAGCTGCAGATATTCTCCTTCATTGGGGAAACGTCTCTGAAGCCCGGATGTAGAGCAAGCGTTCCTCCTTCGTAAAACCCGAACTCGGGACCGGCTGCTAGGAGAGCCCAAGGGGGAAGGAATTTCTTCATCCTCACCCTTCTTGGCAGGTGGGGAGAAGATCCGCAAGCACGCCGGTCCCGCAGTACGTCCAGCTAACCCAGCCACACGCAGCCCCTTCACCCTGTCCTTGGCTTGGCTTCTGTTCTTTTTCTGTGACCGTTTCCGTGGTTTTGTCAAATAAATTATTCTAGTTTATTAATCCGAGATAACGTTTCCGCTTCTCTTGAATGGCGTCCGGTGTCATTTCTCTCCTTCGGTGGGCTGGGGGGGGGCAGGCAGCTCTGCAACCGCCGGACCATCGGGCCACGTCGTCTGGATGAGCGTGCAAAATGGAGAGGGGAGGGGGATTACAGGTGGCGTGCACACCAGAGGTGGGTTCCTACCGGTTCAATAGAACCGGTTCGTCAAATCTACCGAACCAGTTAGAAGAGGTTCCACAGGAAAAAGGGAAAGGCAGAAGAAGGGGGGAAGGTTAAAAAGGAGGAAGAGAAAGGAGAGAAGGGAAGGGAGAGGTGGAAAGAAGGAAGGAGAGAAGAAAGAGAAGAAAGGGGGATAGGAAGGAGGGAGGGAAGAAGGTAGGGAAGCAAGGAAGGGAAAGAGGGAGGGAAGGAAGGAGAGAAGGAGAGTAGATAGGAAGGAGGGAAGGAGGGAAGAAAGGAGGGAACTTAAGAGAAGAGAAAGGAAGGAGGGAAGGAGGAAAGGAGGGAGGGAAGGTATGAGAGAAAGAGGGGGGGATGAAGAGAGGAAAGGAAGGGGAAGGAAAGGAGGAAAGGAAAAGAAAGGAGGGAAGGAGAGAAGGAGGGAGGGAAGGAAGGGGAGTGGGAAAGAAGAAACAAGGGAAGGAAAGAGGGAGGGAGGGAAGAAGATACCTAACCTCTGATGTCTATAAGGATTTTGATATTATGGGAACGTCTTGAAACGCAGTCAAATATAAAGCAAAACAGTGGATGTTGTATTGTCTTTTACCAGCTATTGGTTGTTGTATTTTTCTTTTACTAATAAAAATACTTTATAATAAATAAATAAATAAAAAGAAGAGGTTCCACCAGTGGACCCGGAAAGCAGCAGGCCACACCTACAGAAGAGGTTCCAAAGTTTTTTGAAACCCACCACTGGTGGGTGTGTAACGTCCCGCAGTTATCTACGCATTAATAATGATCTAGTAATATTTCCTTGTACATTTTAGGGACCTTTCCTTACATAATTGGTGTTTTCTTTCATACTTTTGGATTTCTAATTTCTGTTTCCGTTAGCTGGCAATTGCTAAAACCAATCCCACGTGAAAAAGTATTCAAAGCCTTCTTGATTTTAATTGTCAATTTATTTATTCCTGCACATTGTAATATTTATTCATTTACATATCTCTTTTGCCACTGTTGTGCAAACACAATCCCAGCAGCTGCTAACATGTGTAAAATTAAATGTATATTATACTCCCTTTCAAATAGCCAACAAAATATTTCTGGTTTTAATTCCATATCTTGCTTTACGATTGCTTCTAACCACTAACTTCTGAATAGCTACTTGGACCGACCTCAGTACTAATTCATAATTTCATATCTGGTCACATGGGCGGCAAGCCACTCCCATCCGGTCACATGGGCAGCAAGCCACTCCTGTCCGGTCACATGGGCAGCAAGCCACCCCCATCCGGTCACACGGGCGGCAAGCCACTCCCATCCGGTCACACAGGCAGCAAGCCACTCCCATCCGGTCACACAGGCAGCAAGCCACTCCCATCTGGTCACACAGGCAGCAAGCCACTCCCATCTGGTCACACAGGCAGCAAGCCACTCCCATCCGGTCACACGGGCAGCAAGCCACTCCCATCCGGTCACACGGGCAGCAAGACACTCCCATCCGGTCACACGGGCAGCAAGCCACTCCCATCCAGTCACACAGGCAGCAAGCCACTCCCATCTGGTCACACAGGCAGCAAGCCACTCCCATCCGGTCACATGGGCAGCAAGCCACTCCCATCCGGTCACACAGGCAGCAAGCCACTCCCATCCGGTCACATGGGCAGCAAGCCACTCCCATCCGGTCACACAGGCAGCAAGCCACTCCCATCCAGTCACACAGGCAGCAAGCCACTCCCATCTGGTCACACAGGCAGCAAGCCACTCCCATCCGGTCACATGGGCGGCAAGGCAGCAAGCCACTCCCATCCAGTCACACAGGCAGCAAGCCACTCCCATCTGGTCACACAGGCAGCAAGCCACTCCCATCCGGTCACACGGGCAGCAAGCCACTCCCATCCGGTCACACGGGCAGCAAGACACTCCCATCCGGTCACACGGGCAGCAAGCCACTCCCATCCGGTCACACAGGCAGCAAGCCACTCCCATCTGGTCACACAGGCAGCAAGCCACTCCCATCTGGTCACACGGGCAGCAAGCCACTCCCATCCGGTCACACGGGCAGCAAGACACTCCCGTCCGGTCACACGGGCAGCAAGCCACTCCCATCCGGTCACACGGGCAGCAAGCCACTCCCATCCGGTCACACGGACAGCAAGCCACTCCCATCCGGTCACACGGGCAGCAAGCCACTCCCATCCGGTCACACAGGCAGCAAGCCACTCCCATCCGGTCACACGGGCAGCAAGACACTCCCGTCCGGTCACACGGGCAGCAAGACACTCCCATCCGGTCACACAGGCAGCAAGCCACTCCCATCCGGTCACACGGACAGCAAGCCACTCCCATCCGGTCACACGGGCAGCAAGCCACTCCCATCCGGTCACACGGGCAGCAAGCCACTCCCATCCGGTCACACGGGCAGCAAGCCACTCCCATCCGGTCACACGGGCAGCAAGCCACTCCCATCCGGTCACATGGGCGGCAAGCCACTCCCACAAAGGAGGCCACACCCACAGAGTGGGTTCCAACAATTTTTGAAACCCACCACTGGTGTACACACACACACAGAAGGAAGTGGCACCCTGGGCTGCAACAGGAGACCATGATGTGCTACGTTTTTTCTCAAGGCTGCCTCTGTACCTCCTGCTAAACCTGGTTAGTTTCCATCTTGGTCTCTTCTTGGCCTCTTTGATCCTGTTCCTTTAGGGCGGAATGCCGGCTTCCCAACTTGATGGACTTCATTTCCCAGAATTTCCCAGCCAGCCATGGAAGGAAGGATTAACCAGGAGATAACAACTGGGAAACTGAGGCCGGCCACGTTTCCGTGCAGGAAACACCACCAGTGCCGCATCTTATTGGTCTGCCCTGTACGAGGATTTGCACACTTTTACACACTTCCATGCAGGGATTCTGGAATTGTGTTCAAGGGGGCTGAAGATACACGATTTGATGGTGACAAGGGGTTACAGCTAGTCCTCGGACGTACGGCCGCAATGGAGCCCAGAATTATGTTGCTAAGAGAGAGAGAGAGTCGTTAAGTGAGTTTCGCCCACATTTCACCACCTTTCTGGCCCCGGCCGTTAAGTGAATCACTGCAGTCGTTCAGTTAGCAACATGGTCGTTAAGTGGATTTGGCTTCCCCGTTGACTTGGCTGGTCAGGAGGTCGCAAAAGGGATCATGTGACCCCAGGACACTGCAACCGTCATAAATACGAGTCGCTTGCTAAGTATCTGACTTTTGATCCTGTAACCATGGAGACGCTGCCATGGTCATAAGTGTGAAAATCAGTCAGTTACTTTTTTAGTGCCGTCATAAATTCAAGCGGTCATTAAATGAACTGTTGTAAGTCGAGGACTACCTCTATGTGAAAATGCTTTCCCCCAGCCTGCTCTCTGTCTCTGCCTCTTCAATACCACGCCCAGGGAGTCCTCCACTTACAACGGATCACTTGGTGACAGTTTGAAGTTACAACAGCACTGAAAAAAGTCTCATTTTTCACACTTACGACCGTCGCAGCATCCCCATGGTCAACGTGATCCAAATTCAGATGCTCGGCCGCTGACTCATACTTACGACGGTCTCAGAGTCCCGGGGGTCCCTTTTTGCGATCTTCTGGTGAGCCAAATCAATGGGGAAGCCAGATTCACTTAACCCGGTGACTCACATATCAGCTGTAACGATTTGGGGGAGGGGGTGGACTAGATGACCTACAGCACAAAGTCCCTTCCGACTCCCTTCATCCGATAAAAAGATTTAACGTCCCAGCAGGTTCCTGGAGCCACTAAAATGACTGGAGACGAGGCTTGCAAAAAATATCTGCTTTTATTGATGGCCATAGCAAAAGCTATGGGTGAGCAAACTGTTGTGACTCAGCAGAAGCTTCCTGTGAGTTGCGTCGGGATGCAGGACTAACGAGCAGCTGTTGCTCGTTAGGGTCGTCTTCTGCAGATAAAAGACGGATGGTGCCATGCCTTCGTGGCAGAAGTCAACGTTCGTGGTTCGTCGTGTGTGGTTCATCTCATCGTTTCGAGATTCAAAGAGGCACTTGGATAAGTGATTTGCTTTCTGTAAACCTGGTTTGCTGTAAGAGCTTTTCGTGTTCGCTTTTGCTGTGTAACTTTTTGCCAGAGACTTTATCTATGTTTATTTTGGGGCTCGCAGCCAACTTGAGCCAGGACTGATAAAAGATATTTCCTTTGAAGTTCTGTCTGGCTGTCGTCTGTGAACGAGCGAAGAAGGGGTGTCAGAACAGCAAACTATCTCCAAAACATACAAACACACACATGTGAGGGATAGCCACCCCCTACAAGTGGGGCTCAGAGGATTATTTCCATTTTAGGCAGAGAGAAACCAAGTTTACCCAATCAGAGACAAAGATTCCTTACCAATGTGATCTTTAAAGCATCCTGTCTCTGATGTAGCGTTCCCGTGGTTCGTCCATGAGGCCAATGTGGAGAAAAGACAGGACACGACCTTTCTCGGGATGGAGCGACAACCCAGATTGGGGGTCTGAGAGCCCCTTTTATTGAGATAGGACAAAGGCAGGAGGAGCAATAGCATGTGGTTAAAAACAGCCTGTAAAAGTACAATTTCTAATCTACTGCTCAGGGAAGTTCTGTCTATATATGGTCAAATCCTGGGCGTCATTGGTAGGGCACATCTCAGGATGTTATGTTATGAACTATCAGGATGTTATGGGGTTTTAGGAGTTTGTTTTCTCCTGTGTGGTTCAGCATGGCTCTGCATGCCCCGTTATGAACTGGGCCATGGGTGACCCACACCTACACAAGGAATTATATTACAACACTCTGTCTCTGGAGGATTCCTATAGCCTTGGATAGGGGGTGGCAGCCCCCCTACCCCCCCCACCCCTTTGCCAATTTGTTTTTCAGCAGAATGCTTTCAGGGTTGATGAGCCAGAATAACTCCCCAGTTTGGTTCCTTTCTCGATGGGGCCTGATATTCCCGGGTAACAATTCCTTCTACGTTTTCAAGAATGTGCCTAGCTTTGAAGCCAAGAATGGAATTTCAATTTCAATTTAATGAAATTTGTATGCCGCCCACTCCCTTGGGAAGGGAGACGCAGGAGCCAGAGAACATTTACAGTCCGGATATTAAGATTAGAGGCTAGAAAACCAAACTCATTTCTGACAGTATGCAATAATATAACCAGAAGCCAAGAACAAAGCGTGATTCTTAATAAAGGAGTATATCATATCAGAAGCAAACCGCAAATGTCGGTTTCGTCGGTAACAATTATACCGTAACAGAAGCAATTGGTAATAAAAGCAAAGAGCCAATATTGATTCATATACTCCTTCAAGATGCTTCCCTTCAAAGATCACTCAAATGAGAAATATAAACTGGAGTGGAGAAGATGGATTGACTATATTCAAATTAAATACGGGACTAAGAAATTCCAGATAGCTTATGACTGAAGAAGCAAGGAATGATATAAGCTGTTTAGAGTTAGCCTAACAAAAGAGGAGTTAAAGCTCAAATGAAAGATGATACCAACTTTCTTTAAGTTTATTTTAGAATATCTTTGTTAAAAGATTTATACCCTGCATTTGTTCTGGGAAGTCGGGGAGGGGGGGAGTTGGGTGGGTGTTGGGTTCGGGTGGGGAGGGTGGAGGAAGGGAGATAAATATTTGTAAAAGCCTTTTTTTAAAAAAAATTCAATAAAAACAAATGCTTCCCTTAGAAGAAAGGGATAGGAAAGAGGGCAAGGGGGCAGAAGAGGAGGAGAGAAATGAGGAGTGGAAAGGGGAGGGAGGAGAAGAAGAGAGGAAGAGGAAGTAGAGAAGAGAAGGATGACAGAGGGAAGAAAGGAGGTAGGGAAGAGGGGGAGAGAAAGGAGGAGTGGGAAGGGGGAGAGAGGAGAAGGAGAGAAGAAGGGGAAGTAGAGGAGAGAGGTAAGGGAAGAAGAGAGGGATAGGAGAGAGGGCAAGGGGGCAGAAGAGGAGGAGAGAAAGGAGGAGTGGAAAGGGGGAGAGAGGAGAAGCAGAGAGGAAGGGGAAGTAGAGAAGGGAAGGATGACAGAGGGAAGAAAGGAGGTAGGGAGGAGGAGGAGAGAAAGGAGGAGTGGGAAGGGGGAGAGAGGAGAAGGAGAGAAGAAGGGGAAGTAGAGGAGAGAGGTAAGGGAAGAAGAGAGGGATAGGAGAGAGAGCAAGGGGGGGAGAGGAGGAGAGAAAGGAGGAGTGGAAAGGGGGAGAGAGGAGAAGCAGAGAGGAAGGGGAAGTAGAGAAGAGAAGGATGACAGAGGGAAGAAAGGAGGTAGGGAAGAGGGGGAGAGAAAGGAGGAGTGGGAAGGGGGAGAGAGGAGAAGGAGAGAAGAAGGGGAAGTAGAGGAGAGAGGTAAGGGAAGAAGAGAGGGATAGGAGAGAGAGCAAGGGGGGAGAGGAGGAGAGAAAGGAGGAGTGGAAAGGGGAGAGAGGAGAAGGAGAAAGGAGGGGGAAGTAGAGAAGGGAAGGATGACAGAGGGAAGAAAGGAGGCAGGGAGGAGGAGGAGAGAGGGAGAAGAAAGTGATGGATAAGGTACAAATATGGTGTTTTTTGAGAGCAGAAGAGCCAATAATTGTTTTGGGGAGTTGATGGCAAGACGAATTGATGTAAACATTTAATAATACAATACGATGTTGGCTATGTAATGGAATACATGTGATTATATGTTATGAAAATGGGGAAAAAACGATGCTTCCCTTAACAAATGTGGCCGGGAAGGTCGTAAAGTGGATCAAAACTCTCTTGAACCAACGTCTCCGCTTAGCAACAGACACCCAGGGCCCCGCTGCGGTCGTAAACCGAGGACTCCCCGCACGGATGCAGAGCAGCAAGCGCTTGCCCGCCTCCCGAGGGAGACAAAGGGTTAAGTGGGCGCGGCCGAGGGAAGGCTTGACCTTCTGCAACCCGATCGCCGCATGCATGGCCAGCGCCGTGCCGGGGGCGCCCGCGAGCACCTCGTGACTTGGCAAGCCTCTTTGCAACGCCCTGGGACCCTCGGCAATTGGGCCCGAGCCTCGGCGAGGAGGGGGCGTCCCGATCGGGCACTTTTCCCCCCCAACCCCCACCCGCTCCACCGCCTGTTGTTCCGCCTTGCAAGTCCGCTTCCTTGCGCCTCCCCAGCCTGCAACAGCCACCGCCCCCTCCCCACGGCTGCGGGGCTCGCCTTGAGCTCGGTTGGGCGGTGAGTGGGACCCCGCAAAAGGGTCTGGGGTTGGGGGGGGCGCGGAAGGGGAAAATGAGGCTCGGAGCCCTGGCGTTGCAAAGGGAGGGCTGGAGCTTGGGCGAAGCAGCTGGGGAGTGAGCACCACCCAGCGATCTCGTTTTAAATGCATCGTATATTTTTTTTTGTGGGGGAGGGACTTTTTAAAAATTCCCACATCACAGAAAATAGAGGAAGAAACGTGTGTTTCAAGTTAGCTGAAGATATTCAGTTATTACAGGGGGTTGTAAAATCCTTTTTTCTTTCTACTACTATATTAAAGTTTGTGGCTCCAAATTTCTAATGTTAAACACATCCAATTTTAGACTTATTTTTTAAAAGGTTTTTAGTAGGTCAACATTAACAACCTGTGACATTTCTGGCCTAGTCATTTCCATAGAGTTCTTAGATCTTACAACAATAACAGTTGGTATCCATTAATTAGGTATGGATAGTCAGTCAAATTATCTATCCATTAATCCCTTTCGTTATATAATTACTATCAGTACATATACGTATCCAGTTCCTATCTATTATACAATATTAATACCATGTTTCCAATTCTTGTCTGTGTTTTTCTGGCCCAACCTTTTTTGGTGGCTAAGATACTGAGCTTGTCGATCAGAAAGGTCAGCAGTTCGGCGGTTTGAATCCCTAGATCTCCTGCGTGAGCAGGGGGTTGGACTAGATGACCTCCAATGTCCCTTCCAGCTCTGTTACTGTTTACTGAAATCCCTGGTCATGACCAGGGAGTAAATCTGGGGTGGTTTTTAGAGCAGTTTTCTAAAGTTGGCAACTTTGAAATGAGTGGATTTTGAACTCCCAGAATCCCCCAGCCAGCATGTATGAACCAACTCCCAGAATTCCCTAGCCAAAATGGATGGACTTCAACTCCCACAATTCCCCAGCCAACATGGGTGGCCTTCAACTCCCACAATTCCCCTAGCCAACACATATAGAATAGAACAGAATAGTTTATTGGTCAAGTGTGATCAGACACACAAGGAATTTGTCCAGTGGTGAAATTCAATTTTTTTTTACTACCTGTTCTGTGGGCGTGGCTTGGTGGGTGTGGTGTGGCTTGGTGGGCGTGGCAGGGGAAGGATACTGCAAAATCCCTATTCCCACCCCACTTTGGGGCCAGCCGGAGGTGGCATTTCCGCTACCGGTTCTCCAAATTACTCAAAATTTCCACTTCCGATTCTCCAATTACTAAAAAATTTCCACCACCAGTTCTCCAAACTACTCAAAATTTCTGCTCCCGGTTCTCCAGAACCTGCTGGATTTCACCCCTGATTCTGTCCTTGTCCTTGAACTCTAGAGTGAGTCTGTCCATTTCTGTGCATATTAGTATCTTATTTATTATTTCTTGTTCCGAGAGAGTCTCTTTAACCTTTCCATTTTTGTGCGAAGGTCAATCTTGCTGCTGTTAAAATATGCAACATTAAATATAATCCATCTTTGCTATATTTTTCTTTTATGATCCCTAATAAAAATAGTTTTGGCCTCAACTCGATCGTTTGATTTAATATCTTTTCCAAACACGTTCTTATCTGGTGCCAAAAGGCCCTAACTTTCGGGCACTCCCATCACATATGGTAAAAGTGGGCACCACCCAGTGATGTCATATCCAATTTTAGACATATTAACAGCAGCTAGAATTGTGTTGGCACACAACAGTAGGAAAAACGAGGAGATCCCTACAGAGGAAAATGTAATAATAATAATAAAAAATATTAGAATGTGAAGAAATGGATAGATGAACACTAAAAATTAAGGAGAAGGAAGAAACTGCTTTTTAACGTGGGATTGGTCTTATCAATGGCTAACTAGCAGGACTTATAAACTTAAAAGCATAAGAGAGTGATTAATTACATAAGGAAAAAATGGATAAGCAAATATTATTAATAATAGGTGATCATTATTAATGTTATGATGATGATGATGATGATGATGATTACTTAACACTAATTGCACCCAGACAACATGCTGTTTATGTAGACATTGAATGTTTTATGTTTAATGAAAAAATATTGAAAACTTAAAGAATCAACTGGGGAGTGGGCACCACCCAGCAATCCCCCTCTTTCCCATTCCAGGGCACCAAACCAGAAACCACCCCTGCCTTTAACCTAAAACCCAATAGAGGTTTTAGCCAGACGAGGAGTCGGCCGTGATCTTGGGAAGCCTGTCAGAACAAGTTTGCAGACGATACAGCCGCCATTGATCTCATTCAAGACGATGTGTATTGAAGGCCAAATGTGGCTTTTTTCAGGCTCTGCCTCGGCCTGCCTATTCTCCAATGAGACAAACCGAAGATCATTTTATTACAATTTATCAGAATATTCAGACCAAAGGGAATCCTCTCCTTCAAAGAAGGAAGCCCGATCTTTGGCTTACGTCCCCTTTTAATAGTGTACATAACCAAGAAATCTGATCGGACAGGATAATCGCATGCGTGTTTATTAAAATAAACTCTGAAGGGGAATAAACTGCGAGGAGAAAAGTTGTTTAGTTTTCACAAAAGAGATAAGCCAAGACCTCAGGTTGTCCTAACAAACTTTCCGTATCTGGATCTAGTCTCCAGCTTCCAGGGTTTCAGAAGATGTTGAGATAACCCTTTGTCTGAAGGGGTGTAGGGTTTTCTGCCTAAGGGGGGGTTGGACTAGAAGACCTCCAAGGTCCCTTCCAACTCTGTTATTCTATTCTATTCCAGATTCTCTTCCAGATTCCATTCTGTTCAATTTCGTTGTATTTAAGTACAATAACAATAAAGATTATACTTATACTTATTCCAGATTCTATTCCAGTTTCTATTCTATTTTCTATTCTATTCCATTCCATTTTCTATTTTCTGTTATTTTCTATTTTCTATTATTTTCTATTCTATTCCATTCCATTCTCCATTTTCTATTCTCTTTTCTGTTCTGTTCTGTTTTATTCTATGCTATTCCATTCCATTCCAAATTCTATTCTATTCTATTCCATTTCATTCCATTCCATTCCATTCCATTCTCTCATCTCTCTTCTTTTCTATTCTAAGCTTGTTTATCAGTTTAGGAATGTTAAAAGCTATTAAACCTAAACACTTTAAAAGAAAGAATGTAAACCAGGTTAAAATACAAAGTAACTATGTTAGTTAACAAATTACAAACTAAACACTTTAAAAGAAAGAATGTAAACCAGATTAAAATACAAAGTAACTATGTTAGTTAACAAATTACAAACTAAACACTTTAAAAGAAAGAATGTAAGCCAGGTTAAAATACAAAGTAACTATGTTAGTTAACAAATTACAAACTAAACACTTTAAAAGAAAGAATGTAAACCAGGTTAAAATACAAAGTAACTATGTTAGTTAACAAATTGCAAACTAAACACTTTAAAAGAAAGAATGTAAACCAGATTAAAATACAAAGTAACTATGTTAGTTAACAAATTACAAACTAAACACTTTAAAAGAAAGAATGTAAACCAGATTAAAATACAAAGTAACTATGTTAGTTAACAAATTACAAACTAAACACTTTAAAAGAAAGAATGTAAACCAGATTAAAATACAAAGTAACTATGTTAGTTAACAAATTACAAAACCCATCTCATTTGTCTCTCAAGAGTAGACGGGAGGCCCAGTGGTACGGCGGGAACAATCGGGACCTGGACAGCCATAAGGATGACAGTAGATTTTAGATGAAGACACCCCCCCCCCCCCGGTTCTACCACAACACTCGGGAGCATGCTATCCACAGCGGAGACCTTTCCATGTTTAGGTCCTGCGATATCTCGACACTTAAAATGGACACCGAACATCAACAACGTCGTTTTAAAAAAGCACCGCAAAGAATGTTCTTCCTGCACCAGCCACGCCGAAAGCTCAGGCTGCCCAAGGAGCTGTTGATATCCAGGCAGTCCCACAGAAGAATTATTGAGCCTGTCATTTGCACCCTAAATAACTGCCTTGCTTGGCACAGAAACCCAAAAAGGGGCAGGGGAGACTTCAACGTTAGGACTTCAAGGGGGGGGAAGCAATGGCAACCAGCCTGCCTTCCATTGAGGACCTGTCTCCTGCCTCGAGCCAGAAAGGGGGCTGTGAAAATATCTACAGACCCCCCTCCTCGCATCCTGGACATCAAACGTTTCCGCTCCTTCCCTGTGGACAATGCTATAGGGCTGTGATGGCAAACTTATGGTGTGCGTGCCGGAGGTGGCATTCGGAGCCCTCTCTGTGGGTGCATGCACCGTCGTCAGCTGGTTTTTGCAGGCACCGGAGCACTGGAAAACGGCCTGAAAACAGCTCAAGAAATGCCAGAAAACCAGTCTGTTTTTGGAGCGTTTTTGGTCCTTTTTTCGGGCTGTTTTCAGGCCACTGATGGCTGGGAAACGGCTAAAAAACGGCTGAAGAAGTGCCTGAAAACCAGCCTGTTTATTTGAGCGTTTTTGGTCCTGTGGAGGGAATGGGGATTTTGCAATATCCTTCCCCTGGAGTGGGGAGGGCATGGGGATTTTGCAGAATACTTATGTCTGATCCTCGCATTTACGACTTTGTCTTCCTCAGGAATGTCCCGGTATCCAGGGAAGATGGCTGAGACTCGGTGGGACTCTGTGAAGATGATCCTCTTCAGCCAGAAAAGGGGCCTCACTTACCGCATCCCCGCTCTGATCTACTGGCCTGTAGAGAATCTCTTCCTGGCCTTCGCGGAGGAGCGCTCCTCACCCCGGGACGAACACGCCAAGGGCTTGGTGATGCGACGCGGATACAAAGAGGGCCTCTCCGTTAAGGTAACCTGGTGGCAGCCCAAAAGTAGCCATGATCTTCTGAATCTGTAGAGGTAGTCCTCGAACTACGACCATAATGGAGGCCAAAATTTCAGTGGCTAAGGGAGACATTTGTTAAGTGAGCTTTGTCCTGTTTTACGACCTTTCTGGCCACCGTTGTTAAGGGAATCATTGCAGTTGTTAAGTTGGGAGACTCTTGAGTTGTAGTCCCGCCTTAGCCATGAAAGCCAGCTGGGTGACTTTGGGCCAATCACCAGGAGACAGGGAGTTCTAGTTCCGCCTTAGACATGAAAGCCGGCTGGGTGACTTTGGGCCAATCACCAGGAGACTGGGAGTTCTAGTCCCGCCTTAACCATGAAAGCCAGCTGGGTGACTTTGGGCCAATCACCAGGAGACGGGGAGTTCTAGTCCCACTTTAAGAATGAAAGACAGCTGGTAGGATGTTGCAAAATCCCCATTCCTTTCCCACTCTGGGGCCAGTCAGAGGTGGCATTTACCGGTTCTCCGAACTTACACAAAATTTCTGCTACCGGTTCTCCCGAACCTGCTGAATTTCACCCCTGCTGCCGCCCTCCTAATTCTTCTCTCCCTTTGACCAGACATTCCCAGTTCTTAATTCAGGCTCCTTCTGACCCTTGTTTTGTCCTAGTGGGGCCCTTCCATGCGTTTGGAGACGGCCGGGATGCCCAACCATCGCACCATGAACCCGTGCCCGGTTTACGACAAGAAGAACGGCGTCATTTTCCTCTTCTTCATCTGCGTCAAGGACGGCATTTCGGAACAGCACCAGCTCCGGACGAGGAGAAGCGCCGTCCGACTGGGCTATATCTCCACCCACAATGGCGGCCACACCTGGAGCTCAACGACAGACCTGACCGAGCAGGTGACGGGCGACGGCGAGGTAAAGAAATGGGCGACCTTTGCCGTGGGACCAGGCCACGGGCTGCAGCTGAGTTCGGGGCGCCTGGTGATCCCAGCTTACGCCTACTACGTCCACAAGGTGAGGCTTGGCTTCTCCTTCCCGTGGTGGACCCAACCTCATTGCTTCAGCTTCTACAGCGATGACGGGGGGCGAACCTGGGCTCGGGGCGAGCTCCTCAAATCCTTGAAGACCACCGAGTGCCAGATGGCCCAGGTGACCTGCCAGGACAACAGGCAGGTATTATATTGCAACGCCCGAAGTTTGCACAAATTCAGAGCCGAGGCCTACAGCGGAGATAACGGAGGCCAGTTTCCAACTCATGCGCTTAGCAAAAGGTTGTGCGAACTGCCCTTTGGGTGTCAAGGAAGCGTTGTGAGTTTCTTTCCCTCGGATCCGGGCCCGAAGGAGGACCCCAACGGGTCAACATTGCGGGCGGGCGAGTCTCCATCCTCTGCGTCGCCCGAGCGTCCCAGTTCGTGGTTGATGTTCTCCCATCCCACCAGCAGGAAGAAGCGGAGGGATCTGGGGATCTACCTGAACCCTTCCCCACTGGATCAGAGCAGGTGGACGTCCCCTTGGGTCTTAAATCAAGGACCCAGCGGGTACTCGGATCTGGCTGTTTGCGAAGACGGGGAGCCACTGGCTTTCGGTTGCTTGTTTGAGTGTGGAGAGTCCAAGGAATACGAGGACATCGCATTTCGCCTCTTCTCCCACGAGGAGCTCCTGAGAAACGTGAAAATGTGACGGACACACAGTCTGAGGCCTCAATATAATACAATACAATAGCAGAGTTGGAAGGGACCTTGGAGGTCTTCTAGTCCAACCCCCGCCTAGGGAGGAAACCCTATACCGTTTCAGACAAATGGCTATCCAATATCCAATTCTCTGTCCTTCGGCTCGTCACAAGAGACCATCCAGACCAAAAGGCAACAGTAAAAAATATTGGGTTTCTGTCTGGATGGTCTCTTGTGACGAGCCGATAGACAGAGAAAGGAAGCAGTGGACTTCCTCCCATATTTGGGCATACCAGGGGTTGTGACTCTAAATATATATATATATATATATATATATATATATTAGATTTTTACAACCCCTGGTAAGCCCCAATTATGGGAGGAAGCTAACTGCTTCCATCATCTGTCAATTGGCTTGTCACAAGAGTCCATCATGACAGAAACCCAATATTTTTACTGTTGCCTTTGTTATATTTGTGTTTTTTTATTTTATTTGTGCTGATAAATAAATAAAGGGAGACTAGTATAGATCTATTTCAAGCTATTTAGCTCTCATCAGCTAGCCATACCCTTACTGGGATTCGAACCTGGGCTATATTACATACTAGGCAGACATCTTAGCCATTAGGCCACAGGCTCTTATCCGTTATCAGCGAAGCCAGGGTGAAAGGTATCTATTAGATTTTTACAACCGCTGGTAAGCCCCAATTATGGGAGGAAGCTAACTGCTTCCATCATCTGTCAATTGGCTCGTCACAAGCATTTATTTATCAGCACAAATTAAAACACACACACACACACACACATATATATGTCTCCCCTCCCTCTTATGTTTTTCTCTTCTTCCTCTCCCTCTTTCTTCTTTTTCTTTCTTCCTCTCTCCCCCTTCTCTCTCTCGTTTGTTCCTCTCTTTCCCCTCTCTCATTCTCTCCCTCCATCATTTTCTCATTTCTCGCTCTCTCTTTTTCTTCCCTTCTCTCTCTCTCTCTCATCTCTCTCACTCTCGCACAAGCAGCATGCCCTCCTGGGCTGGGATCACGGCGATGGTGACTCCTCCCGCTGCCGCTACTGCACGCTCAGGTGAGTAGCCGGCCACGCTGTGCATAAGAGCCGGAGCTCTTCCCTTCCCACATCCGGCGGCAGCGGCTGCTCCTGCCCATTCCCCTCTTTCCTGAGCCGACATGAAGGGGGCCGCGGCTGGCACCGAACCACGGCCGACCCGTAATCGAGCAGTGTGGAGAAAACTCTCGGGGCGCTTCAGCCACGCAGTTCTGCAGAGGCTCGTGTCTTCTCAGGGTCGGAGAACAGGCCGGGCGACCTAGTTGGCAGGGAGCCACAGGAGATGGGTCGAAGCGTGACCCGTCAAAACCGCGCTCGACTAAGCCGCGCCTGATTAAACCGCGTCGCTGACATCATCAACAGGGCGACAACAGCCAGCGCGGAGAAAGAAGGGCGCTTTAAATAGCACTTTGAAAGCAAGCTGATTCAACTTAGGTAAGGGTTAGGTTTAGGGTTAGGTTAAGGGTTAGGGTTAGGTTAAGGGTTAGGGTTAGGTTAAGGGTTAGGGTTAGGTTTAGGGTTAGGTTTAGGGTTAGGTTTAGGGTTAGGATTAGGTTAAGCGTTAGGGTTAGGGTTAGGGTTAGGTTTAGGGTTAGGTTAAGGGTTAGGTTTAGGGTTAGGGTTAGGTTAAGGGTTAGGTTTAGGGTTAGGTTTAGGGTTAGGTTAAGGGTTAGGTTTAGGGTTAGGTTAAGGGTTAGGTTTAGGTTTAGGGGTTAATTTTAGGTTTAGGGTTTACAGCGTGATTCTGTCTCCGCGCTGTTGTCGCCCTGTTGATGACGTCAGCGACGCGGTTTAGTCGTGTGCGGTTTAGTCGAGCGCGGTTTTGTGGTGGAACCGGGTCGAAGAGCCACATGCGGCTCTTGAGCCGCAGAGGTTGCCGGCACCCAGTCTAAACGCTATTCGCTATTTGTACAAAGTGCAATAAATAACATTTTAAAAACCGAAATAAACAGCAATGGAAAAAGGAGACACCTCGTTATGAGAAACATTTCTCAACCTTTAATTGTTTGTTCTGAGCTACCAGCTTCTAATGTCATATTTTTAAATTTAGAGACAAATTTATAGGTCTATATTTTTTTTTTTGAAAAAAAGAATATTCCAGTCAAAAGGAGGATATAGTTTAATAGAGTGAAGGTTTTGTTTGTTCGGTTTGTTCAAAATTGCATCAGCACTAAAAACAGTGACTTACGATCGGTCCTCACACTTACGACCATCGCAGCAGCATCCCGGTGGTCACATGATCAGAATTCGAGCTCTTGGCAACTGGTTTCTACAGGGAGGTCCTCAACTTGCAGGAGTTCATTTAGGGACTCTTCCAAGCTACAACAGCACTGAAAAAAAAATATTATGACCGCTTTCCAAACTTACGACCATTGCAGCATCCCCATGGTCGTATAAGCAAAATTCAGACCCTTGGCAACCGACTCACATTTATGACGGTCGCAGCATCCCGGGGTCATGTGATCCCCTTTTGCGACCTTCTGACGAGCAAAGTCAATGGGGAAGCCAGATTCATTTTACAACCGTGTTACTAATTCAACTTACAACCTGCCTTCCGTTGAGGACCTGCACACTGTAGGAGTCAAAAAGAGGGCCGTGAAAATATCTACAGACCCCTCGCATCCTGGGCATTAATTGTTCCAACTCCTACCCTCAAAACGATGCTTATAGAGCACTGCACACCAAGACAACTAGACACAAGGACAGTTTTTTCCCCAAACGTCATCACTCTGCTAAACAAATAATTCCCTCCCCACTGTCAAACTATTTACTAAGACCGCATTACTATTATTCTTCTCTTCCTTCCTAGTGCCTATCTCTTATGACTATCCACTTATGCCATCATAATATTATTATTTGAGTTTGAGTTTCATTTTATTTATATGCCGCCCTATTCCCTGCGGGACTCAGGGCGGCGCACAAACCCAAGGGAAAGGGGAACACAAAAACTAAAAATACAAGCATTTAAAAATAACCAACAGCCACACGATTCGAGAGGGGAAGTGAACTCATCAACCCCAGGCCTGCCGACACAGCCAGGTTTTAACGGCTTTTCGGAAGGCCTGGAGAGAGGTGAGGGTCCGAATCTCTGCGGGGAGTTCGTTCCAAAGGGCCGGAGCCGCCACAGAGAAGGCCCTCCCCCGGGTAGTAGCCAGATGGCATTGGCTGGTAGACGGAACCCGGAGGAGGCCAGCCCTGTGTGATCTAATGGGTCTTTGGGAGGTAATTGGCAGCAGGCGGTCTCTCAAGTTGATAATGTTAGCACTTATGACTATAAGCATGTTGCTTGAATCTTTCAAATTTATATTGTTTTGTTTCCTAGTATAATTTGATTGCTTATTAGCAACCTATGATTATCACTAAGTGTTGGATCTTATGGTTCTCGATGAATGGATTTTATTTTTCTTTTATGTACATTGAGAGCATCTTCTGCACCAAAGGCAAATTCCTTGTGTGTCCAATCACACTTGGCCAATAAAGAACTCTATTCTGTTCTATTCTCTTCTATTCCTTTCTTCCCTCCCTCATGCTCTATTCCTTCCTTCCTTCCTTCCTTCCTTCCTTCCTTCCTTCCTTCCTGCCTGCCTGCCTGCCTGCCTGCCTTTTTCCCTTCCTCATGTATCTTGTCTTTTTATAGCAATAGCAATAGCAGTTAGACTTATATACCGCTTCATAGGGCTTTCAGCCCTCTCTAAGCGGTTTACAGAGTCAGCATATTGCCCCCACAATCCGGGTCCTCATTTCACCCACCTCGGAAGGATGGAAGGCTGAGTCAACCTTGAGCTGGTGAGATTTGAACCGCTGAACTGCAGATAGCAGTCAGCTGAAGTGGCCTGCAATGCTGCATTTAACCACTGCGCCACCTCGGCTCTCTTTTATGCACACTGAGAGCATCCTCTGCACCAAAGACAAATTTCTTGTGTGTCCAATCACACTTGGCCAATAAAGAATTCTATTGTTCTCTATCCCAGTGTTTTTCAACCACTGTGCCGCGGCACACTAGTGTGCCGTGACATAGTGTAAGGTGTGCCGTGGGAAAAACACTTTATATATAGTCAATATAGGCACAGAGTTAAAAATTTTTAACATTTTCTAATGGTGGTGTGCCTCAGGATTTTTTTCATGAAAAAAGTGTGCCTTTGCACAAAAAAGGTTGAAAAACACTGCTCTATCCTATCCTATTCTATTCCTTTCTTCCTTCCCTCATGCTCTATTCCTTCCTTCCTTCCTCCCTGCCTTTTTCCCTTCCTCATGTATCTTGTCTTTTTATGCACACTGAGAGCATCCTCTACACCAAAGACAAATTTCTTGTGTGTCCAATCACACTTGGCCAATAAAGAATTCTATTCTGTTCTCTATTCTATTCCTTTCTTCCCTCCCTCGTGCTTTATTCCTTCCTTCCTTTTTCCCTTCCTCATGTATCTTGTCTTTTTATGCACACTGAGAGCATCTTCTGCACCAAAGACAAATTTCTTGTGTGTCCAATCACACTTGGCCAATAAAGAATTCTATTCTGTTCTCTATTCTATTCTATTCCTTTCTTCCCTCCCTCGTGCTCTATTCCTTCCTTCCTTCCTTCCTTCCTTCCTTCCTTCCTTTTTCCCTTCCTCATGTATCTTGTCTTTTTATGCACACTGAGAGCATCTTCTGCACCAAAGACAAATTTCTTATGTGTCCAATCACACTTGGCCAATAAAGAATTCAATTCTGTTCTCTATTCCTTTCTTCCCTCCCTCGTGCTCTATTCCTTCCTTCCTTCCTCCCTCCCTCCCTGCCTTTTTCCCTTCCTCATGTATCTTGTCTTTTTATGCACACTGGGAGCATCCTCTGCACCAAAGACAAATTCCTTGTGTGTCCAATCCCACTTGGCCAATAAAGAATTCTATTCTGTTCTCTATTCTATTCTATTCCTTTCTTCCCTCCCTCGTGCTCTATTCCTTCCTTCCTTCCTTCCTTCCTTCCTTCCTTCCTTCCTTCCTTTTTCCCTTCCTCATGTATCTTGTCTTTTTATGCACACTGGGAGCATCCTCTGCACCAAAGACAAATTTCTTGTGTGTCCAATCACACTTGGCCAATAAAGAATTCTATTCTGTTCTCTATTCTATTCTATTCCTTTCTTCCCTCCCTCGTGCTCTATTCCTTCCTTCCTTCCTTCCTTCCTTCCTTCCTTCCTTCCTTCCTTCCTTCCTTCCTTTTTCCCTTCCTCATGTATCTTGTCTTTTTATGCACACTGGGAGCATCCTCTGCACCAAAGACAAATTTCTTGTGAGTCCAATCACACTTGGCCAATAAAGAATTCTATTCTGTTCTCTATTCTATTCTATTCCTTTCTTCCCTCCCTCGTGCTCTATTCCTTCCTTCCTTCCTTCCTTCCTTCCTTCCTTCCTTCCTTCCTTTTTCCCTTCCTCATGTATCTTGTCTTTTTATGCACACTGGGGGCATCCTCTGCACCAAAGACAAATTCCTTGTGTGTCCAATCCCACTTGGCCAATAAAGAATTCTATTCTGTTCTCTATTCTATTCTATTCCTTTCTTCCCTCCCTCGTGCTCTATTCCTTCCTTCCTTCCTTCCTTCCTTCCTTCCTTTTTCCCTTCCTCATGTATCTTGTCTTTTTATGCACACTGGGAGCATCCTCTGCACCAAAGACAAATTTCTTGTGTGTCCAATCACACTTGGCCAATAAAGAATTCTATTCTGTTCTCTATTCTATTCTATTCCTTTCTTCCCTCCCTCGTGCTCTATTCCTTCCTTCCTTCCTTCCTTCCTTCCTTCCTTTTTCCCTTCCTCATGTATCTTGTCTTTTTATGCACACTGGGAGCATCCTCTGCACCAAAGACAAATTTCTTGTGAGTCCAATCACACTTGGCCAATAAAGAATTCTATTCTGTTCTCTATTCTATTCTATTCCTTTCTTCCCTCCCTCGTGCTCTATTCCTTCCTTCCTTCCTTCCTTCCTTCCTTCCTTTTTCCCTTCCTCATGTATCTTGTCTTTTTATGCACACTGGGAGCATCCTCTGCACCAAAGACAAATTTCTTGTAAGTCCAATCACACTTGGCCAATAAAGAATTCTATTCTGTTCTCTATTCTATTCTATTCCTTTCTTCCCTCCCTCGTGCTCTATTCCTTCCTTCCTTCCTTCCTTCCTTCCTTTTTCCCTTCCTCATGTATCTTGTCTTTTTATGCACACTGAGAGCATCCTCTGCACCAAAGACAAATTTCTTGTGAGTCCAATCACACTTGGCCAATAAAGAATTCTCTTCTGTTCTCTATTCTATTCTATTCCTTTCTTCCCTCCCTCATGCTTTATTCCTTCCTTCCTTTTTCCCTTCCTCATGTATCTTGTCTTTTTATGCACACTGAGAGCATCCTCTGCACCAAAGACAAATTCCTTGTGTGTCCAATCACACTTGGCCAATAAAGAATTCTATTCTGTTCTCTATTCTATTCCTTTCTTCCCTCCCTCATGCTCTATTCCTTCCTTCCTTCCTTCCTTCCTTCCTTTTTCCCTTCCTCATGTATCTTGTCTTTTTATGCACACTGGGAGCATCTTCTGCACCGAAGACAAATTCCTTGTGTGCCCAATCATACTTGGCCAATAAAGAATTCTATTCTACTCTACTTTATTCTATTCCCTTCCTTCTTCTATTCACTGCAGTGATTCAAGAAAGGTCTTAAAATGGGGCATAGGTCACTTAGCAAGCGTCCCACTTAACGACAGCCTCAATTGCGGTGGTAGAAAGAGGACTACCCGTTTCAGGCTCAGCGCTGCAAGCACCTCGAGCGACCGCTAGGGGGCCGAAGGCGAGCTTCCCCCGAGTCCGCATTCTCCGCTCCGGTCGTATGTCGAGGACTCCCTCAGACCAAGCTGCTTCCCTTCCCATTCTGCGAAGGGCGCCCTTCCTCGGATGCGCACCCGCGTGTCCGGCGCACGTGTGTCGGACGCATCCCGTGCACGCGTGCAGAATGCGCTTTGCGGTCGTCCCCCCCCCCCAGCCAAGCCTTTTGGTATTAGAAGTATGGACTTTAATGAGAAAATCCAACGTGTTTGTTGCATAAGAGCGTTATCAGGTTCCAGATGTTTTGATGCAGCAGCAGAGGGCGGATCAGCTGCAAAACCCCGTGCATTTAATGCAACGAATTATTAGTTGCATTAGGGGGGTCTCAAACGCCCAAGGTATTGCTACCGGCCCGGATTTCTACCCCTGCGCCCCCCCATCCCTCCCCCTGCCGATCCACCAACCGCGCCTTTGCTCCCCCCTCCCCAACCTCAAGCAATAGCAATAGCAGTTGGACTTATCTACCGCTTCATAGGGCTTTCAGCCCTCTCTAAGCGGTTTACAGAGTCAGCATATCGCCCCCAACAACAATCCGGGTCCTCATTTCACCCACCTCGGAAGGATGGAAGGCTGAGTCAACCCTGAGCCGGTGAGATTTGAACCGCCGAACTGCCGAACTGCAGTCAGCTGAAGTGGCCTGCAGTGCTGCATTTAACCACTGCGCCACCTCGGCAATGATGCGATGCGCTGCGAGATGAGCCTGGCTCCCTCCCTCCCCCCCCCCCCCCGCTCCCCGTAACTCCGCGGCTGCTGCACCCGCAAGCAAGGTGAGGCCCCGCGGGAGTCGCACCTCAACCGGTCCGAGCAGGGCTGCGTGGGAGGAGCGCAAGTGGAGGAGGAGGAGGAGGAGGAGACCCGGAATTCCGGGATTGGCGATCCTCGCAAGTCGGGGCCACGTAATCCGCAGCGCTGTGAGTGAGGGGCGCGGAGAAGGGAGGGAAGGAGGAGGGAGGGGAAGCCCCGGGAGGGAGGGAGGGGGGGCAATCCCTGGGGAGGGGAGTAAGGGACAGCCCTGGGGGAGGGGCAGTAGAGGAGGGGGGAATCCTGGGGGAGGGGGAATTCCGGGGGGAGAGGAGAGGAACCCCAGGAGACGAGGAGGAGGAGGAGGAGGAGGAGTCGTGGGGGAGGAGGGAAAGGGAGGGGCGAATCCTGGGGGAAGGGGGGGATCTTTAAAAAGGAGGGAGGGGAAATCTGGGGGAGGGGGACCCCTAGGAGAAGTGGGGAAAGGGGAATCCTGGGGAAAGGGGGGAAGGGAAATATGAGGGGGGAACCTTTAAAAAGGAGGGAGGGGAAATCTGGGGGAGGGGGACCCCTGGGAGAAGTGGGGAAAGGGGAATCCTGGGGAAAGGGGGGGAAGGGAAATATGAGGGGGGAACCTTTAAAAAGGAGGGAGGGGAAATCTGGGGGAGGGGGACCCCTGGGAGAAGTGGGGAAAGGGGAATCCTGGGGAAAGGGGGGGAAGGGAAATATGAGGGGGGAACCTTTAAAAAGGAGGGAGGGGAAATCTGGGGGAGGGGGACCCCTAGGAGAAGTGGGGAAAGGGGAATCCTGGGGGAAGGGGAAATATGAGGGAGGGGGAACCTTAAAAGGGGGGGAGGCAAATCCTAAGGGAAGAGGGGAAGATGAAATATGAGGGGGGGGCTTTAAAAAAGGGGGGAATCTGGGGGAGACGGACCCCTGGGGGAAGGGAGGAAAGTGGAATCCTGGGGGAAGGGGAAATTTTAGGGAGGGGGTCCTTAAAAGGGGGAAAGGGGAAATCTGGGGGAGCCATGAGAGAAAGGGAGGGGGGAAACGGAATCTTAGGGGAAGGGGAAATATGAGGAAGGGGGAACTTTAAAAAGGGGGGGCAGGGGATATCTGGGGGAGGGGACCCCTAAGAGAAGGGGGGAAGGAGAATCCTGGGGGAAGAGGAAATATGAGGGAGGGGAACCTTTAAAAAGGGGGGGAGGGGAAATCTGGAGGAGGAGGGGGACCCCTAAGAGAAGGAGAGGGGGGGAAAGGGTTGTCCTGGGGGAAGGGGAAATATGAGGGGGGGGACCTTAAAAAGGGGGGAAAGGCCAAATCTGGGGGAGCCATGAGAGAAAGGGAGGGGGGAAAGGGGAATCCTGGGGGAGAAAGAGTCCTGGGGGAGGGAGAGGGAAATCCAAGAGGACATGGAATTCTGAGGGAGGAGCCCCCTGGTACAAGCATGGCCCCCAGTTGCAGAAAGACACCTATCTATTAGGCCCCCTCCCCATCTTCCTCTTCCCCCCTCCTCCCCACCACAGCAGGAAGGAAGTCCCTAATGCTGGCAGCAGTAGAATAATAAGCCCATTGTGAAAAGGTTAGCCAGGCTGGAAATTAAAAAAAAAAATTCTTGGCAACATAAAGATAGGGAGACTATGGCTGGCTGGAGAATTCTGGGAGTTGAAGTCCCATCGATCTTAAAAAGGCTTGCGATGGGAAACGCTCTTCTAATCCAGGTCTATGCAGATTCTCTGTCCTCTGGGTCTCTCTCTCTCTCTCTCTCCCCTCTCACCACCCCCCCTCTCTCTCTCACTCACTCACTCACATGCATCTTTCCGGCAACCGTGACCCAGATGACGGAGAATCTGCATAGACATGGAGAGAGAGAGGGATGGATGGATGGATGGATGGAGAGAGAGAATGATAGAGAGATAGAGAGATGATAGATAGATAGACAGACAGACAGACAGACAGATAGATAGATAGATAGATAGATATGGATGGATGGATAGATATGGATGGATGGGTGGAAGTATGGATAGATATGGATGGATAGAGAGAGAGAGAGAGATATGGATGGATGGATGGATGGATAGATAGATATGGATGGATGGATGGATGGATAGAGATAGATAGAGATGGATGGATGGAGAGAGAGAATGATAGAGAGATGATAGATAGATAGATAGATAGATAGATAGATAGATAGATAGATAGATAGATAGATATGGATGAATGGATGGGTGGAAGTATGGATAGATAGATATGGATGGATGGGTGGAAGTATGGATAGATATGGATGGAGAGAGAGAGAGATGAATGGAGAGAGAGAGAGATGATAGAGAGAGAGAGAGATGATAGATAGATAGATAGATAGATGATAGATAGATAGATAAGATAGATAGATAGATGATAGAGAGATAGAGAGAGAGATAAAGATGGATGGAGAGAGAGAGAGATCATAGAGAGATAGAGAGATAATTTATAGATAGATGATAGATAAATAGATAGAGAGATGATAGATAGGTAGGTAGGTAGTTAGGTAGGGAGGTAGGTAGGGAGATATCTACCTACCTACCTACCTACCTCCGAATTCCATCTGCTGGCCAGTGTCGACTGGCGACTACCCGGAGGAGGGCCTTCTCTGTGGCTGCTCCGACCCTCTGGAACGATCTCCCCGTGGAGATTCATACCCTCACCACCCTCCAGGCCTTCCGCATAGCCCTTAAAACCTGGCTGTTCCGACAGGCCTGGGGCTAAAGACTTGTAGCCCCACTTCGAATGGTATGAATGTTGTGCTTTTAACTGTGTATGGTCTTTATGTTTTGTAACTTTGCTTGTTTTTCTCCCCCCTTGAATTGTGAGCCGCCCTGAGTCCCTTCAGGGAAAAGGGCGTCATACAAATAAAGTAAAATGAAATGAAAATAAAAATGAAGAAAGAAAGAAAGAAAGAAAGAAAGAAAGAAAGATAGATAGATAGATAGATAGATAGATAGATAGATAGATAGATAGATAGATAGATAGATAGATAGATGAGATAGGTAGGTAGGTAGGTAGGTAGATTGATAGATAGATAGATAGATATAGATAGATAGATAGATAGATAGATAGATAGATAGATAGATAGATAGATAGACAGACAGACAGACAGACAGAAAGACAGATAGAAAGACAGATAGATAGATATGGACGGCCGTACTGTTAGTAGCTGGGAGCAGATGACAGTGTACCGGTTCAGTGGCTGGTTTGACCCGCCCATGTTCTATACTGGTTTTTAAAGCAACCAGACAATTGCGCACGCGCGCACAGTGTGTGGCACCTGCGCAACCTTCAACAAGCAACTGGGCGTCGCACGGGCAGTGGAGTGCAGATGTGCACGACAGGACGCACGGCCCCGTGAGCACCTTACCGGTAGTGACGGGGAGAGGAACCCACCACTGATATATATATTTTCATCATCAGACTTGAAGTTAAACTGGGTGGACTTCAACTCCCAGAATTCCCTCGGCTGCGGAATCCTGGGAGTTGAAGTCCACCTATCCTAAGCGCATTCAGATGAGCTGAAAAATCCATTGCGGAAGATTAGAAATGTTGGCTTGATTTGACGTCTCTTTTTTTTCTTCCCCCTCCTGGAATTTTCCCGTCTCCAGAGAAGATGGCGGAGACTTTGGGCGTCTCTGAGAAGGTGACCCTCTTCCGCCAGGAGGGGGCCGTCACTTACCGCATCCCCGCTCTGCTCTACCTGCCCTCAGAGTCCACCTTCCTAGCCTTTGCGGAGTTACGCACCTCGGTCGAGGACCAATACGCCAAGGAGTTGGTGATGCGACGTGGACAGAAAGAGGGCCTGTCCGTGAAGGTAACCCTGCAGCCCCCAATGTAGCCGCGTTCTACCTTTGCTCATTGTACCTCCCACCTGCTCTGAGCCAGCTCTCCAAACACCCTCTGAACTCAAAGATTCCTTAAATTAGAGGTGCCGGCAGCCCCAGCAAAATGTTTCTCTCTCAATGCCGGCTAACTAGTCTGTCCGTCCGCAAGATGAATCGTTGTCTGCCACATCTATTCATCTCCATCCCCTGCCTTTGATCCCCAGTTAGAGTGGGGCTTTGCTAGCAATGGTGGCTCTTCCGTCCCAAGGACCGGCCCATAGATTTCCACTGCTCTCCTCTCCTCTGCGACATCTATTCATCTCCGCCCCCTGCCTTTGATCCCCAGAGCTAGAGTGGGGCTTTGCTAGCGACGGTGGCTCTTCCATCCCAAGGACCGGCCCATAGATTTCCACTGCTCTCCTCTCCTCTGCGACATCTATTCATCTCCGCCCCCTGCCTTTGATCCCCAGAGTTAGAGTGGGGCTTTGCTAGCAGCGGTGGCTCTTCCGTCCCAAGGACCAGCCCATAGATTTCCACTGCTCTCCTCTCCTCTGCGACATCTATTTATCTCCGCCCCCTGCCTTTGATCCCCAGAGCTAGAGTAGGGCTTTGCTAGCGACGGTGGCTCTTCCATCCCAAGGACTGGCCCATAGATTTCCACTGCTCTCCTCTCCTCTGCGACATCTATTCATCTCCGCCCCCTGCCTTTGATCCCCAGAGCTAGAGTGGGGCTTTGCTAGCGATGGTGGCTCTTCCGTCCCAAGGACCGGCCCATAGATTTCCACTGCTCTCCTCTCCTCTGCGACATCTATTCATCTCCGCCCCCTGCCTTTGATCCCCAGAGTTAGAGTGGGGCTTTGCTAGCAGCGGTGGCTCTTCCGTCCCAAGGACCAGCCCATAGATTTCCACTGCTCTCCTCTCCTCTGCGACATCTATTTATCTCCGCCCCCTGCCTTTGATCCCCAGAGCTAGAGTAGGGCTTTGCTAGCGACGGTGGCTCTTCCATCCCAAGGACCGGCCCATAGATTTCCACTCCTCTCCTCTGCGACATCTATTCATCTCCGCCCCCTGCCTTTTATCCCCAGAGTTAGGGTGTAGCTTTGCTATCAGTGGTGGCTCTTCCATCCCAAGGACCATAGATTTCCACTGCTCTCCTCTCCTCTGCCTTCTGTGCATCTGTGCGTCAGGCACTGGACCCAGCTGTTCCTCCTCTTCCTCATCAGCCACCGAACCAGTTGGAACGGGGCGAGAAACCCACCCCTGGGACACGCTCACCCGAACTCCGCGAATAGGGAAACTGTTGCAGTGTGTCACATGATGCACAAATGCTGCTTCCCGAAGCCCAAAAGGAAGATATCAAAAAAATATAATAATAATCCAATTGCACCCATGGTATAAAAGTGGGATCCTCAAAAGTCGTTAAACTTGTATTCCTGGTGTAGATCTGAGAGCTGAGTCAGCCGGTGTGCATGCAGAAACATTGAACATTATTCAGCCAAAGCCTCAGGATAAGGAGGGAATTGTCACACGCAGCGCAATGTAGAGCATGTGGGGAGAGCCGAAAGGACGAGCAATTCCTCTCTCACAGAAGGAGCCAGAAGCGCCACAAGCGCTTGTGCAATATTCTTTTCAAGCATGATGGCTATGTTTTGCTTCTCTGTAGTGTGGTGGGGGCTAGTAAGTCCAAATTCGATTTACATAAGTCTTCTGTTTCAATGCTTGATCTCAGGGGTGGGTTTATCACCCCGTTCCAACCGGTTCGGTTGGAACGGGGCTGGTGGCGTCCTCGTGCATGCGCGCGGTGCACGCATGCGTACTAGCGTCTGTGCGACGCTCCAGCTGCTCCTGGACGATCGCGCAGGCGCTGTATGCGTCCTGCGCATGCGTGGAAGCGCAGAACTCATCAAAACCGGGTAAGGACCGCGGGTGGGCGGGCGCGCCCTTCGCCATTCCCGGAAGTTACTTACTTCCGGGTTCAGCGACCAACAGGTTCGCAGGGACCGCCGCGAACCGGTTGAAACCCACCCCTGCCTGATCTCAAGGGTAAAAAGTATTTGTATTTCAAAAAAAAAAAAAGACAATAAAAAGAAGAATCAGTTGCCAAATGTCTGTATTTTGATCACGTGATCATGGGAAGGCTGCAAAGGTCGTAACTGAAAGACAGTCCTATGCAGTGGTGGGTTCCAGCTGTGATGGCCCGGGATAGCCGTACCGGGAGTAGCCAGGAGCAGCTGACAGCATACCAGGACGGTGGTTCGTTTGCCCTGCCCACCGGCCCGCGTCCTATACCGGTTTTTAAAGCAACCGGCGAATTGCGCATGTGCGCACAGTAGGCGACGCCTGCGTGAGCTCCGACAAGCAGCTGGGTGTCGTAGGGGCGGTGGAGTGCGCATACGTGCGTAGCATGTGTGCACGAAAGGATGGGCGGCCCCGTGAGCACCGTACCAGTAGCGACGGGGAGAGGAACCCACCATGGGTCCCGTGTCACATTTTCTAGTTCCGTTGTAACTTTGAACAGTCAACTAAACAAACTGTTGTAATTTGAGGACTGCTTGTGTTAGGGGTTTAACTCAGTGCACATACTCAGTCGGTATCCAAACCATGACACGTGGCTTAGTGTTGTGCATGAAGTAGAATCCTGCAGCTCGTGTACAAACTCCCACTCACAGCTTTGTGTTGTGACGTCCTTCGTCCTCCTCTACGCTTGCGTGGATTAGGACACTGTGGCTTGCTGCATAACTGGGTTTAAAAGGAAACATGGGTTAGTGCAAAATAGCTGTTCTAGGCCCCGGATCTTTTCTTTCCCTAAGCTGACGTGATTGTCTCAGGATTTGATGGGACGATTTCGCATCTGTTTCGTCAAAAGAATATTGGTGGAAAATCCAAAGGTGGCTGATAGAGATAACCGAAGAGGAAATATTTGAAATATTTGAAATTTAATAAAATTTGTATGTCGCCCAATCCCGTGGGACTCTGGGCAGCTTAAAGAACAAGATAAAAAAAAACATTTAAAATTTAATAAAAATACAGTTATTAAAATGACACACCATCCATTCTATCTAAGTGGGGCTGGACATTAATCAACAGCCCCAGGCCTGCCGGAACAGCCAGATTTTGATGGCTTTTTGGAAGGCCGACAGAGTGGAAAGGGTCCGGATCTCTACGGGTAGATCGTTCCACAGGGCCGGCGCAGCTACAGAGAAGGCCCTCCCCCGAGGGGCCGCCAGCTGGCATTGTCCGGCCAACGGCACCCGGAGGAGGCCCAACCTGTGAGATCTTGTTGGTCGTTGGGAGGTGAGTGGCAGGAGGTGGTCTCTCAGGTAGCCAGGTCCTAAACCATGTAGGGCTTTAAAAGTAACAACTAGCACCTTGAAGCGCGTTCGGAGACCAATAGGGAGCCAGTGCAGCTCACGGAGGATGGGTGTAACATGGGTGTATCTAGGTACACCCAGTATCGCTCGCGCGGCTGCATTCTGGACCAACTGTAGTCTTCGAACACTCTTCAGGGGCAGCCTGATAGAATTCACATCAGTAGGATTTCTTTTTGGAGTCGTAAACAATAAACATTACAAGGGGGAAGATTACTTAACAATACATATTATCACGGCAGCAAGAACGGTCTTTGCCCAAAACTGGAAAAAAATCCCACAAGAAGCAGAAATAATTAGGAAAATTTTGACTTGTGCTGAAATGGATAAATTGACGTGGAAATTGAAGGACAATGACTAACCAGAGTATGATAAGATCTGGGATAAATTTTACTGATGGTTGGAACAAAAAAAAAGAGGAAAGACTCAGAATAAGCAACGACTTAAGATTTATAGAAGGGAGATTAGGATTATGTATGAAACTCTTAACAGTGAAAATGTATAAGATAAAAGCAAAGCAACGTGGTTGGAATTACGATATTTTTATATTTGTAAATACTGAATAGACCAAATGTAAGTAAGCACGGGGGTTGTAATGTTTAATTTTATATCTTATTATGTATGGCAAAGATTTTGCCAAGACGGTTAGCCTGTGTCCAATGTTTTAATTTGGGTTCAATAAAGAATTTTTAAAAAAACAACCACATCTAACCGTTTTCGTATCTTCTCCCTAGTGGGGTTCCTTGAAGACTCTGGACACCGCCGCGCTACCCAAATATCGCACCATGAATCCCTGTCCCGTGTACGACGCAAAGACAGGCACCGTTTTCTTGTTCTTCGTTTGCATTTTCGACCACATCACCATCGCACACCAGATCTGGAGGGGCAAAAATGTGTCCAGGCTGGGCTACATCTTCAGCAAAGATGGTGGTCGTACTTGGAGCCCAATGACGGACTTGACGGAAGAGGTGATTGGAGAGGATGTGAGCAACTGGGCCACGTTTGCCGTGGGACCGGGCCACGGGGTGCAGCTGAGCTCCGGGCGGCTGGTCGTCCCAGCCTACGCTTACTACATCCACACCCGTCTGTTTCGACACCCACTCCGCTGCGGTATCAAACCTCACTGCTTCGCCTTCTACAGCGACGACGGCGGGAAGTGGCAAAAGGGACACCTTCTCCAAAAGCCACTGAAGACCTCGGAGTGCCAAATGGCTGAGTTGGTGGACCAGAATAATAGCCCGGTGTTATACTGTAATGCCCGCAGCAGTGACCGATACCGAGTGGAGGTCTTCAGCAGAGACGGCGGGAATCTCTTCGAAGCCCGCTTCCGATTTCGGGCGCTGCAGGAACTTCCTCACGGTTGTCAAGGTAGCGTGGTGAGTTTCCCTTCACCACAACCGGGGTCTGAGTCTTCCTTGGCCTCTTCAAGGACCCCCGAATCGTGGCTGATCTTCTCCTATCCCACCAACCGAAAGGAGCGTGCGGATCTGGGAATCTACTTGAACTCTAGTCCGCTGGAGGAAAATTCCTGGAAGACGCCCTGGATCTTGAACACAGGACCCAGTGGCTACTCGGATCTGGCTGTTTGCACAGGGGAAGATCCTCTCCTTTTTGGCTGCTTGTTCGAATGTGGCGTGTCGATGTACTGCGAAGAGATCGCCTTCCAGTTGTTCAGTGGCGCAAAAGTCCTAAAAACTCAGAACGCATGCTCTGCAGAAAAGAAGTAATTCCCTACACGCCACTTTGGGAAAAGTGCCAAGAAGAGCAACGAAGAGGATTAAAGGCCTGAAGACAAAAGCACATGAAAACGGTTGCAGGATTTGGATTTGGCTAGTCTGGTGAAAAGAAGGATTAGGGGGGACATGATAGCAGTCTTCTAATATTTGAGGGGCTGCCCCAAAGAAGAGGGGGTCAAATGATTCTCCAAATCATTCTCCAGCTGGGATGAGTTTGATCCTGTGACCCCCAAGGGCATGGACAGGATTATGGGGAGACTCAGTGCTGCCACTTGTGTGCTGCACCCGTGTCCCTCTTGGTTAGTCTCGGCTTCCCGGGAGGTGACACGAGGCTGGCTCCAGGCGATTACCAACGCTTCGTTGAGAGAGGGGTTCTTTCCCACCGCTTTGAAGGAGGCAGTGGTGAGGCCCTGCCTTAAGAAGCCTTCCCTGGACCCAGCTTCTTTAGCCAACTATTGTCCGGTCTCCAACCTTCGCTTTGTAGCGAAGGTTGTTGAGAATGCGGTAGCACGTCAGCTTCCCCAGTCCCTGGATGAAGCTGTCTACCTGGATCCATTTCAGTCGGGTTTCAGGCCCTGATACAGCACGGAGACGGCATTGTTCGTGTTGGTCGATGATCTCTGGCGGGCCCGGAACAGGGGCTGTTCCTCTGTCCTGGTCCTATTAGACCTCTCAGGGACTTTCGATACCATCGACCATGGTATCCCACTGTGACGACTCGAGGGGTTGGGAGTGGGGGGCACCATTTTATGGTGGTTCTCCTCCTACCTGTCGGATCGGTTGCAGTTTGTGTTGACTGGAGGGCAGGGATCGACTCCGAGGCGCGTCACTTGTGGGGTGCCCCAGGGGTCGGTTCTCTCACCCCTTCTGTTCAACATATATATGAAACCACTGGGTGAGATCATCCGTGGTTCTGGGGTATGGTATCATCAATATGCTGATGATACCCAACTTTTCATCTCTACCCCAAACTACCCAAACGATGCCCTCAACGTGATGTCCCGATGCCTGGAGGCTGTGTGGATCTGGATGGGGAGGAACAGGCTCAAGCTCAATCCCTCCAAGATGGAGTGGTTTCCGTCATCCTGATTTGTGCATCTTGTTCCATCTTTGATGATAGGGGGAGAAATTTTAGCCCCCTCAGAGAGGGCCCGCAATCTGGCCGTCGTCCTGGATACGCGGCTTAGTTTAGAAGAACGCCTGATGGCCGTGACCAAAGAGGCCTTTTACCAGGTTCGCCTGGTACGTCAGTTGCGCCCCTTCCTGGATCATGATGCTCTGTGCACAGTCCCTCATTCCCTCGTCCTTTCTCGCCTGGACTACTGTAATGCTCTCTACATGGGGCTGCCCTTGAAGAGCACCCAGAAGCTTCAACTGGCCCAGAATGCGGCTGCACGGGTTGTCATGGGGGCACCCAGGTACTCCCATGTTACACCCCTTTGAGGCGGCCTGCACTGGTTGCCGGCAATGTTCCCTCTAATTTTTTTTCAGTGTGAGCAGAAAAATATAGTGTTTGAGCGGCACATTTTCATGCCTGAGCATCTGAATTTTTTTTCACAGATGTCACCTAAGACAACAACGAAATCAGTATTATTTGAAACTCAAAGTTATGTTTATTCAAGGTACCCGCTTAACTAAAAGTGTTATATAATATCAGTATCACTTAACAACGCCCCTGCTTAGCAACCAAAATGTTGGCTCAGAAAGTCTGGCATTTGAAGCACGCAAGTCTTAAAGCTGTCAAGTTACAAAACCCTTGCACCCCTAACCCTTTTGGAAAAAAAAACCCAGGGGTCTTCAAACCTGACAGCTTTAAGCCTTGTGGACTTCAACTCCCAGAATTCCTCCTCCAGTCATGTTGCAGCAACGTCATCTGCGTGGATCTGCTCCATCTTCGGGGTTTTTTCACAGGGGGCAGGGCTGCCACTGAAGATGCCGACGAGCCCCCGCCACCACTAGAATAACTGCTGCCACCGCCGCCTCCTCCTCCAACAACACCACCACATTTGCTGCCCAGCGCTGCAGCTGAGGTGAAGCCGCTAAAGCTCCCACTGGCACCTCCGCCCATGGCAGCAGCGGCGGTGCCTCCCCCTCCCCGCGGAGCACCTGAGCTGGGCTCTGTGTTACCCTGCCACCGCCGCCGCCTCCTCCATCATGCTTTTGAGAAGCCATGAGGCCTTTTTTTTCCCTGCTCCTGCCCCCTCTGCAGCCTTCCTACTGGCTCCCGCGGCCTCAAAAGCACAGCGTAAGAGGAGGGGGAAGGATAATGCGGGGCCCAGCTCAGGTGCTCCGCGTGGAGGGGGAGGCACCACTGCCACGGGCGGAGGTCCCAGCGGGAGCTTTGGCGGCTTCACCTCAGCCGCAGTATCGGGTGGCGAATCCGGCAGTGCTGTTGGAGGAGGAGGAGGAGGCGGCAGCAGATATTTCGGTGGCGGCGGGGGCTTTGGGGGTTCACTTCAGCCGCAGCGCCGGGTGCAAATGGCTAGGTCCTCCTAGGCGCCGGCTGCGCCACTCATTACCGTCAGTCGCCCCATGTTCAGCAAAGAAAACTCAGGGAAGTCCTTTGCAGGTGGCTAGGATTGGCCGCCCACAAAGGACCTCCCCGGGCTTGCTTTGCTGAACATGGGGCGACTGACACTAGTTTGAGAGGCCGCGGCCAGCGCAAACTACCGTCAGTCGCTCCCTGCTCATCAAAACAAGTCTGGGGAGGTCTGCCGCATAAGCTCCTGCCGCCATCCCCACGCCCGTGTTAATCCTAGATTTTCTGAGGCTCCTCAGCTTCCAGAGCCTGTAACAGAAATCACTGCGCGGCAGTTAGAAACTGCTACGTGGTGCTTTCTTGCCACGTGTGCGGCCGCGCAGCCGCGCACCTTAGAGGGAACAGTGGTTGCCGGTTGTCTTCCGGGTGCGATTCAAGGTACTAATTATGACCTTTAAAGCGCTCCATGGCTCAGGCCCAGGGTACCTGCGAGACCACCGGTAGCTTCCCATCATCCAGTGCGATCCCACAGAGTTGGCCACCTCAGGGTCCTGTCGGCCAGATAGTGTCAGTGAGTGACCCCCCCAGGGGGAGAGCCTTCTCTGTGGGGGCGCCTTCCCTCTGGAATGAGCTGTCCCCGGAGCTTCGCATAATCCCCGACTTCCAGTCCTTCCGACGCGCCCTAAAAAGTTGGCTTTTCCAGCAAGCCAGCTTGGCCTGAACAAAACAAAACAAATTATTGATTACTGTTAATTTTAATTTGAATTCTTTTAAAAAAAAATGTCATTGTCAATTTTAATTGGGCTTGGGATATTCTATTTAATTTTTTTTAACTTTTGTATTATGTGTTTCTTTTAACGTTTGTTTGTTTGTTTGTTTATTATATTTATATGCCGCCCTTTTCCCCCGAAGGGGATTCAGGGCGGCTCACAACTCAAACCAGGGAAGGGGGATACAGACAAAAAATTAAAAAATGACACATAACAATGCATAATTTAAAACACACAACAGTCCAATACCAATTCGAGATGGTGGCAACAGCTCTTTAGCCCCAGGCCTGTCGGAACAGCCAGGTTTTAAGGGCTGTGCGGAAGGCCTGGAGGGGGGTGAGGGTTCGAATCTCCACGGGGAGTTCGTTCCAGAGGGTCGGAGCAGCCACAGAGAAGGCTCTCCTCCGAGTAGTCGCCAGTCGACACTGGCCGGCGGATGGGATTCGGAGGAGGCCTAATCTGTGGGATCTAATCAGTCTAGTGGAGGTAATTGGCAGCAGGTGGTCTCTCAAGTACCCAGGTCCAATACCATGAAGGGCTTTATAAGTGACGACTAGCGCCTTGAAGCGTTGTACGCCGCCCTGAGTCCTTGGGAGAAGGGCGGCATATAAATCAAATAAACCTAAACCTAACTAAAGCCCCGAAAGCAGGACAGGAAACAACGGAGGGAAACTCATCAAGGAGAGAAGCCACCTGGAATTAAGGAGAAACTTCCTAACAGTTAGAACAATTAATCAGAAGGAGGATTCAACATCACGACAACACAACGTGTGGTCTCGAGAGTCCTAGACCGCCGTTGACACTTTTGCCACTGGACGGACCAGTTGGACCTAAACTGTCCCGTAGAGACAGTGAACAGGAAGACAAAGCCTTGCTGGTCTCAGGGACACCACAAAGTCCCTGATTGCGCAAGGGAAGCAGCAGTAGTAGACTTATATACCGCTTCATAGGCCTTTCAGGCCTCTCTAAGCGGTTTACAGAGAGTCAGCATATTGCCCCCAACAATCTGGGTCCTCATTTTACCCACCTCGGAAGGATGGAAGGCTGAGTCAACCCTGAGCCGGTGAGATTTGAACCGCTGACCTGCTGATCTAGCAGTAGCCTGCAGTGCTGCATTTAACCACTGCGCCACCTTGGCTCTTCAAGCACTTCAAGCCAGCGGCAAACAGGCAGCCCCCAGGCAGCCCCCAGGCTGACGAAGTCGGAGACAGCTCCAGAAGGAAGGAAGTGAAAGTGAGTCCATCGGGTGAGGTTTTTTTTTTTCTATTCTGAGAAAGATTGCCCAAAGAAACTTTTTTTTAAAGATAAATTAGTCCTTTAAGTAAAAGAATAAAGCGGCGAATTTAATTCTTATTGGACTGCCTTGGAAAGTTCTTGTTTTTTTCTGGTAACAATATTTTGTGGATTGAAGTGACCGTAACGTTTCCTGTTTCTCCGCTCGAATGAACGGATTGATTTTTTTCCCTCTATTTTTTGTCACCTTATGTTTTGGCTTGAATTAAAACCCTCTTTTTTATTTTAACAAATTCTTCCTACCATTTGTTATTAAATTCCACCAAAGACAATTATGTTTTTATGTTTATGTTTATGTTTATTATATTTATATGCTGCCCTTTTCCCCCGAAGGGGACTCAGGGCGGCTCACAACTCAAACCAGGGAAGGGGGGATACAGACAAAAAATTAAAAAAAGACACATAACAATGCATAATTTAAAACACACGACAGTCATACCATTCGAGACGGGGGCAACACCTCTTTAGCCCCAGGGCTGTCAGAACAGCCAGGTTTTAAGGGCTTTGCGGAAGGCCTGGAGGGTGGTGAGGGTTCGAATCTCCACGGGGACTTCGTTCCAGAGGGTCGGAGAAGGCTCTCCTCCGGGTAGTCGCCAGTCGACACTGGCCGGTGGATGGAATTCGGAGGAGGCCTAATCTGTGGGATCTGATCTGTCTAGTGGAGGTAATTAAAGATTTTTGTTTTCCATAAGCTTGAGATAAGTATGAAAAAGCGGAATCTCCCACTCGGAAACCAGAGTCTGGAGTTCTTTTTTTTGAAACAATGTATCATTTGTTCACTCCTCTTTGATCTGAATGACTTTGTAACTGAAGGGTTTGAAACTTGCTTACAAAATCTGATAAAGAGCCAAGGGCACGAATTGTTTTGACCATAATTGGGACCAGAAGTTTGGTCACCAAGCGATGCAGTTGTTAAGCAAATAATATGACTGTGCCCAATTTTGTGACCGTTTTTACCATGGTCGTTAAGTGGATCACATCATCGTTAAACAAATCCAACTTCCCCAATGAACAGAAGCTAGTTAGGAAGGTCACTAACTGTGACTCCATGTGGTGGGCCTGGTGCGACCATCGTAACTTTGAGGACGAGCCGTAGGCCGTTCTTTTCCAAGGCCGTCATAAGTTCGAACTGTTGTTACAAATGGTTGTGAGTCTATTAATAGTGTAAAGCTTGTTTGGGGTTTTTTTATATGTAGTTTTTATGGAAGAAAAATTTAACCGAGTTAAAAAACGTAATGGAAACTCACCATAGGAGAAACTAAAGGTAATGAGGAAAAATAATAAATAGTGAAAAAAAGAAAATAGGTAAAAATAAGGATTATATCAAAGCAAGTTTTGATCTTCGTGACGGTGTTTATAGATACGTGTATATTTTGCTCTCTCTCTCTCTCTCAAGTTACACCAAAGTTTCCTTCTTTCCGTAACTACGTTTTCTAATCTTCAAAAACATTGATTTTTTTCTTCTTCTTTTTTTTCAGCAAAAAGTCCAGAAAGGGTTTACAGTCACTGATAAATTTAGCTGTTGATCTTTCTCTAACTAAATCAATTTTTCCACCTCTGCTAGCTCTGTCATCTTCAACAGCCATTCTTCCGTTCTGGAAATTTCAGAATCTTTCCATTCCTGCACATACGAATAACCTCAGAGCAATAATCGTATTAAAATGTGTATTTAATCTCTTTCTTTTCTAATTGCTTAACCACCAGTCTCCACAAGAAAATAATCCGATTTCATTTGAATGTTGATCTTTAAAACTCCTTGTACTTATAAAGTAATAAAGATGAGATAAAAACCAAATAAATTAATGTCTTTGAACCTAGAAATTTCTGGCTTTTTTTTACAAATACACCAAGCATAATAAAATGGTTCTTAAAATTGTCCATATTTCCAACATATCTTCGAAGTACATTTATACATTCTAGACATTTTTTTTCTGGAGTCACCAATCAATGGTACATCATTTTTTAAAAAAATCACCTTATGAAATGGGATTTTTAAAACATCTACATAAAATAAATCATTCACTTTCCCATTCCCTGGAAGAGAGACTCAACTCCATCTAATTAAGCACCACAATAGAAAGCAGGAGACTGTGAATTCTAGTCCTGCCTTCGGCTGGGTGATTTTGGGTCAATCACTAAGAGATGGGAAGGTTCTAGTCCCGTCTTAGCCATGAAAGCCGGCTGGGTGACTTTGGGCCAATCAGCAGGAGAGAAAGAGTTCTAGTCCCGCCTTATGAATGAAAGCTGGCTAGGTGACTGGGCCATCACTAGAAGATGGAGAGTTCTAGTCCCGCCTAAGGCATGAAAGCCAGCTGGGTGACTTTGGGCCAATCACCAGGAGACTGAGAGTTCTAGTTCCACCTTAGGAATGAAAGCTGGCTGGGTGACTTTGAGCCAATCAGCAGGAGAGAGAGAGTTCTAGTCCTGCCTTAGGAATGAAAGATGGCTGGGTGACTTTGGGCCAATCACCAGGAGACGGAGTTCTAGTTCCGCCTTAGACATGAAAGCCAGCTGGGTGACTTTGGGCCAATCACCAGGAGACAGGGAGTTCTAGTTCCACCTTAGGAATGAAAGCTGGCTGGGTGACTTTGAGCCAATCAGCAGGAGAGAGAGAGTTCTAGTCCCGCCTTATGAATGAAAGCTGGCTGCGTGACTTTGGGCCAATCAGCAGGAGAGAAAGAGTTCTAGTCCCGCCTTATGAATGAAAGCTGGCTGGGTGACTTTGGGCCAATCAGCAGGATAAAGAGAGAGTTCTAGTCCCGCTTTAGGAATGAAAGCTACCTGGGTGACTGGGCCATGACTAGGAGATGGAGAGTTCTAGTCCTGTCTCAGGAATGAAAGCCGGCTGGGTGACTTTGGGCCAATCAGCAGGAGATGGTGAGTTCTAGTCCAGCCTTAGGAATGAAAGCCAGGAGACTTCTAGTCCCGCCTAAGGCATGAAAGCTGGCTGGGTGACTTTGGGCCATCACCCTCTCTCAGCCTTGCCCACCTCACACGGTTCTGGTTATGGGAAAAATAGGATGAGGAAGGTGTGTCAGACATGTTCGCTGCCTTGAGTTATTTGTAAAAAATAAAATAAATAAAATAAAAACTGCACTTCAACTGCAAGGGGCTGAGAAAGGGGCTAATTGCAAACTTAGAAGGAGAAAATAATCTTTTATAAGCGTAAGACTACCCACTTCCAAGTTTAGCCCCCGAAAACCTGTTTTGTAAAGAGGCCAGGGGGTCTCAAACCTGTATACGAAGGCAGTTGCTCATTTTGAAAGTTGGCAAGATGAAACTAATAACTGGAATGTGTTGATGGAAAGATATGTGCTGAACAGAAGAAACACATCTAACAAAAGAGGAAGTGGAATTGTATTATTTATATATATATATATATATATATATATATATATGTATATATGTATATATGTATATATGTATATGTATATATGTATATATGTATATATGTATATATGTATATATGTATATATGTATATATGTATATATGTATATATGTATATATGTATATATGTATATATGTATATATGTATATATGTATATATGTATATATGTATATATGTATATATGTATATATGTATATATATATACTTAAAGTCACAACCCCTGGTATGCCCAAGTGTGGGAGGAAGGTCACACTTCCACTCTCTGTCATTAGGCTCGTCACAAGAGTCCATCCAGACAGAAACCCAATATTTTTACTGTTGCCTTTGTTATATTTGTGTTTTTATTTTAATAAAATAAAATAAAATACTTTAATAAAAAGTATTTATTTTAATACTTCCTTTATTTATTTATCAGCACAAATAAAAACACACACACACACACACACACACATATATATATATATATATATATATATATATATATATATACACACATACATACATACATACATACATACATACATACATACATACATACATATATATATATATATATATATATATATATATATATATATGTTGTAATATGGTTCCTTGTGTAGGTGTGTGTCCTCCATGGCCTAGTTCATACTAGAGCCTGCAGAGTCACGCTGAATCACACAGGAGAAAACAAACTCCTAGAAAGCCATAACAACCTGATAGTGAATAACATAACATTCTGAGATGTGCTCTACCATTGACATCCAGGATTTGACCATATATAGAGAGAACTTTCCTGAAGCAGTAGATTAGAAATTGTACTTTTACAGGCTGTTTTGTATCACATGCTATTTGCTCCTCCTGCCTTTGTTCTATCCCAATAAAAGGGGCTACCAGACCCCCAATCTGGGTCGCTCCATCCCGAGAAAATTTGTCTCCTGTCTTTTCTCAACATTGGCATCATGGGCGAACAGCGGAAACTTCACATATATATATATATATATATAAGCCTTCAGGGGCTTTGGAGGAGAGGTGGAGCCCCTCTTCTTTGGGGCAGACCCTCAAATACTGGAATCCTGCTATCATGTCACCCTCCAGCCCTTCTTTTATCCTGGTGTCAGGAGTCCAAATAGCATCCAAAAGTAAATCAGAGTCCGAGGCAAAGTATTGCTCAAAGTTCCAATTGATGAAGAGAGACATGTTGGCACATCTGGGAAAACCTGAATCTGAAAGCTTCCCGGTTTTCCCATCCAGTTGCAAGTTCAAGATCTTTCCCCCTCCACACCCACAAGTCCATCCCATGGTCCAATCTCCCACTGCCACGCTGGCAGCTTCCACCCATCCAGTTCCGGTCAGGTGCAGAGGTGCAGAGACAACGGATGACCTTGGTTTTCTAGAAAGAATGTTGTTATGGCTGCATATCATCTAACTCCGTACGATCCTCCCTCCCATTTTCCCACCATAGAGAATGGATAGTGGAATAATAGAAAGTGTGGCAGTCCAAAGACCCACAAGGAAAGA